>NC_079528.1:3325000-3472500 GCF_003711565.1 Takifugu flavidus | reverse complement strand
GGAGGAGAGGAGAGGAGAGGAGAGGAGAGGAGAGGAGAGAGAGGAGAGGAGGGGAGGGGAGGGGAGGGGAGGAGGGAGAGGAGAGGAGAGAGAGAGGAGAGAGGAGGAGAGGAGGAGGGGAGGGGAGGGGAGGAGAGGGGAGGGGAGAGAGGAGAAGGAGAGGAGAGAGAGAGAGGAGAGGAGGAGGAGAGGAGAGGAGAGGAGAGGAGAGGAGAGGAGAGGAGAGAGAGGAGAGGAGAGGATGAGGAGAGGAGAGGAGAGGAGAGGAGGAGAGAGGAGAGGAGGGGAGGGGAGGGGAGGGAGAGGAGAGGGAGGAGAGGAGAGGAGAGGGAGGAGAGGAGAGGGAGGAGAGGAGAGGAGGGGAGGGGATGCGTTTTCACTCCATTCCAGCCGTGCTCTCCATGGAGAGAAAAGAGGACCTGGACAATTAACCACAGAACAGAGAGCATGCTGGGTAATTAGCAAGAAGTCAAAGCTTGCATTCCCCTTGAGTGAACAAATACATGCAAGTTCATGAACGCACACACCCCCACACGCACTTGATTTTCTTCAGCTCTCACAAACATGCGGTCGCACAACACAAGCACCATAAAAGCCCTCGTCAGAGGTGGAGGACAATTAACAGAGTTTGGAGCAGTATTTGTTTGTGGGACTGTGAAACACAGGGAAGGAGAAGCCAGCGCTCAAGGATGGAGTCATGTGACATGTTTGAAATTTGACAACCTCTAAATAGAAGCTGAATAATTACTTAATTGATTCAGTGTTGCATGCAGCCACTTTTATGGCATCTGTGAATAAAGGTAAAACAACAAAGAGAAAGAGAGAAATAAAGAATCGCTCTGCTCATGTCAGATGATTTTATTACTTTTCATAAAATACAATATTATGGTGATTAGGCTTCAGAGATGATCAGCAGAGGCTATGCATCACACAGCAAAGGCCACATATTTAATGAGGTTGATGATGGTTTAAACCATCATCAAGTGAATGAGATTTGTCAGGATCTGATGTGATTAGAAAGTGATCGATCGACGGCCGTGCTGCTCGCTTGGCTGTAATTAACCAGAGTGGCAAGGTGCCAAGTTGGGCAAAGTTAGTGTGATCATCTCTGTTAGAGCGGCGCAGTGAGTGATGTTGGAATTTGAAAGCGAAATGTTGATTCAAGATGAAATGACAACGCAAACACTTGCATTTCTGCCTACATAGATCCAAGGAAAACGTGCTTTTCATTGATAGCACATATGGTTTGGTTTTCAAACATGATTTTGATACCGTATTTGCTGACACATGTTGTAAAGGCAACGGTTTCCTGCTTTTTTGTTCTTGTCTATGTCTGACCCTCCCCATCCATGAGGTCGGTGCGCCTCGCTGTGTCCAGCCCAACAAAAAAGAGCTGTTTCTTTCTATCTCATCATCTTGCAAATAGCACTTAAGTGAAAGCAGCCGATTTGAGGTTTCTGCCTTTTCCACCAGCAATATCAGTGATATTCAAATTTATTACTCTGCAGGTAGAGTTGTTTTGGTTCGGCGACCACTTCTGTCATATTTCTCCACAGGTAACACGATTCTGTCCCCACAGTAATGCATTTGCAAGTAACCTATAAAGTCACCCCAAACTCTGCTGCTCCTTCCAGATAAACTGAGATGCTGCAACCCTCTGAGTGATCTTATTTCTCCCCGGGAGCTGTGGTCCACAGCGAAGCAGGGAGATGTTTTAAGATCACAAAGAGAGATTGAATCTAGCATCAGCTAGCCATAAGGCTCAAAGGGACCGGTTGGAAATCAGGAGCTTTCGCGCAAAAAATCTTAACACAGGTGCATTCTCATACTCGGAGTGAAATGCATTCCCTCTGCTTCTTGCCACACACACAAACAGACAGACACACACTGGTACCAGTGATCTATAGTCATTTATCTCATGGCGGTAAATGTATCCATGTTCGACGGGCCCCAATCTTCCTGCTCCGACTTTCTATCTTCTCTTCTACACACTCCCCAAAACAATATCCTTCAATCACCACCTCTGTCCCTTTTTATCTCTCCCTCCTCCACCCTAAAACATTCCTTTCCATTTCCTGCCTCTCTCACTGTGCCAACTTATATTTCTTTGCTATAACCCCCCCCCCCCCCTTCCGACCCCACGCCCACCCCACAGATGCTTCCATCTCCTTCTCTTTGTCTGTCAGTCATTTGATTCCCAGAGGTGTTGTTTGTGATCATCCTTCATCCTTTCTGCTATCGTGCTATTACACACACACACACACACACACACACACACACACACACACACACACACACACACACACACACACACAACACACACACACACACACATTAGCATAATGACACCAAATGCCAGCTTTTACATATAAATAAAAAGTAGAAAGCACATTCACATTCAAAGAAAAATACACATGCTTTGACCACCAGCACCAATATGCAAACTCCTTCCACTGAAGACTAAAATCCAGGAAGCCACCCGGTTTTGGGTCTTCCGTTCAGTGTGTACAGTTACAATGTGGAAGCTGAGCAGTGGCCAAATTTCAATTCATCCAGCATCAATCATCACATGCAAGCCTGTTTTTAGATGAATAATTCAACCTGAATTAATCAGATAAAGGAACTCTTGAACATATGTTAATGTGAAGATTGCAAGATTTCAAAAAGTAATGAATAGTTTACTTGAAAAGAATGTTCTAATTTAAATTGTGTCCTACATAAATTATCAGGGAGTGCTGGGTTTATTCCCTCTATCGGGACTTGTCTCCATCACCTGTAGACCAGCCAGACATTATCACTCAGCCCACCTTCATTTACTGTCTTCCAGCTCAGAGAGGGTTGGGCTGGTTTAAAAACCCATTAACCCAGAGAGTTTGTAAACAAGCCCTAATCTCACAACTAAATATTGGGCGTTTTAGACTGTAGAGCACACAAAAGTCTACCAGGTGGGCCAGAAAACCTGGTTGGATTGTGGCCTTTGAGGCCTGTGGTCCAACACCGCAGTCTAGAGCAAGCTAAGGTCTACCTGGGACAAAAGAAATCCCAGCTGGCTCTCATAGGACTGGGTTCATTACCCCTTGGCATTCGGATTTTTAAAAAAAGCTCACTGCATCGTTCTTTGAACTGTGTCATATGCATCACCATGGCAACAGAAGACGAGATAAACATCCGCATCAGGAAAATCGCTTCTATTTAAAGGAATGCTGCTTCAAAACTGTGCTTCTTCTTATCCATCTTGCATACCACTGGGATGCATCAGCACAGGTTAAGCATAGACCTGACATCAGTGAGGCTGAATTAAACATGGCCAGGCCTCATAAATACTGCACGGGGCCGGCACTCTAGGGAGCCTCTCCGGGACCATCAGAGCTGGAGGCCCCATTGCCCAGCAGGAGAAACACAACTACAGCATGCAGAGTAAATGCTCTGAGAGCAAGTGTGTTCATGCTAGCGAAAATGTAGGCGGTGTCCCTCTCACTGTATGCCTCGTGAATAGTAATACCCTGCATGAATGCTTTGCTTGCCTGATAAGTGTTCTTTGTGTACTCGGAAAAGCAAAATGTGAAGGCTATGCAAAATTGTTTGTGTTTTCTAGCTCCTTCACGTCATGTTACATGTATAATAGCTCTGACATGTTGCGGCTTTTTGCGTGTCACTTGGAAATGAGATATAGTATTTAAGTCACGCAAGGTTGAATCTATAGTAAAGCCAAAAGCAATTTTACTTTCTGCTTTAAGCGACTTGAGTGAAACTCTAACGAAGCGGTGTTGCGTGTGCTAAGGGAGCTAAAAGCACAGCTTTCATCTAAAAAAACAGCTCAGTACTAATTATATATTCATTCATAAACAATATCTACAAAGATCTGTTGAAATTCTCAGCAGGGGAAGAAAATTATTTTTTGTTTTGATAATATAATATAATATTAATTGAGGTGGCTTTAAATGTTAGAACCAAGAGTTCCGCCACACTATTATCTACAGTCACGGTCACAATCTGCTACTTCCAGGTAACTAAAAGATAAGTGGATTTACACAAAGCAACTTTGGCCAGTTGGGAGTGAGCTGAAACATCAATTAAACTAAATGTACAATTAATAACTCGTAGTTCACTAGTGGGCGGCACGGTGGTGTGGTGGTTAGCACTGTTGCCTCACAGCAAGAAGGCCCCGGGTTCGATCCCCGGTTGGGACTGATTGGGGACTTTCTGTGTGGAGGTTGCATGTTCTCCCTGTGCCTGTGTGGGTTCTCTCCGGGTACTCCGGCTTCCTCCCACAGTCCAAAGACATGCATGATTGGGGATTAGGCTAATTGGAAACTCTAAATTGCCCGTAGGTGTGAGTGTGAGAGTGAGTGGTTGTGTGTCTGTATGTGTTGGCCCTGCGATTGACTGGCGGCCAGTCCGGGGTGTACCCTGCCTCTGCCCATTGAGCTGGGATGGGCTCCGGCCCCCCCGCGGCCCTCAGTGGAGGAACAAGCGGTAGAAAATGAGTGAGAGTGAGTAGTTCACTAGTGTTGTTTTGGTTGTTTTCCTTTTGTTGCTTCCATTGTTTGCATTTATACCCAATCTATAGCATTCAAACTCCTGAACCAAATCTGAGTATTGACAGTACTGGTCCTGGGACCCATGAAGCCTGTTGGAAAGCTTCCATTTAGCCGTGCACAAGGTTCATATGTGCCTTGTTTAGCTTGATCAGTCCTTAAACTGTTTAAGTCTGAGATGTGACTGAGACAAATGTGAAAGGCTACGACTTTAGTCATTTTAAGCTAGCACATTAACAATTACCAGTCAATCAGTGTCACTCGCTATGCTACCTGTGCTCAGACACGGGAAAAAATGCCTTTTGTGCAGGATTTCTGCTGCTTTTCTTTGCCATGGCATTGCTTTCCCCCCACAAGGTGACTGAGAAAATTGCCTTCCTTTAAATGGCAAATAAAAATTCTTTTAATGCCTGAGTGAGTAAACAGTGGCTGTGTGTATAAGAACTTAATCCGCCTGAGCCCTTATTTTTCTGTGGCAGCAGCAGTCTGTTGCTCACGAGAGTGATGTTGAATCTGCAGGACTCCGACCTTCCATTCCTTTCCATTGATTACTCATGGTGCATTTCACAGCTGTGATTTTGTGGCTCGAGTTAACCGTTAAAAACAAAGGACAGCAGTAAAGAAGACATATGTTCTGACCTTGTCTCCAGCGGGACGTTGCTGTTTAGGACCCAGCTGTCTTGCAGCTGAACGGACTCTGGGGTGGTTGGACCATCTCCGGTGCCCGGGGTGGGGGCGTGAATGGGGTTACGTCCCCCTCTCAGGGTGTTTCTGTTCAGACTGTTGGCAGACTGGTGGGATAGGGATTGGTGGTTGTGCGGAGGGGGCAGGGGAGGTCGTAGTGTGGACTGATTGTGGTGGTTGGCAGCCCCTGCAGGTAGAGAAACAAAAGTCCTATTGTTAGTCACTCCCTTCTCTTTGACAAAAATCATTCTAAACAAATGGAACAAATGGAACTTCATTTTCATTTGACACTTTTCAACTTTCGGAGCCGCCTTACTGAGCCAGTGCAACGGCGGCTGCTATTTTTAAAATGTACTTATTTATCTTTACAGACACCGTATGTGTGCAAGAGATGTATTACAGCTCTGCGCAGCGTGTGACCTCATTTTTCGCTTTTAGACTTGGGGGAACATGTCACCAAGGAACCAATACCAGACCTTCCAACACTGAGCTAATGGACTGTTGAGTGAGAGAGTGCAAAAACAAACCCAGATGACTCAGACAAGAACACACTCTCATTCCCTCTCTCGGAATCAATGGGGGATTTAAGTCTGTTCATGGATGTGCGTGCATGCGTGTGTATGGTTACAAAACGAAGAAACATCCAGCGCGAGGATGACTGACAGAGCTGAATCACATATTGACGGGTGTTTACTCTCACCGAACAGCTACAATTAATAATAGGCTGACCAGAAAATCATTCACGTAACATGACAGTCACATCACAATCCTTTATTCCCATGTACGTTCTATAGAGATGCTAGAATTGTTTCACACAAACACACACACACAGACACACACACACACACACGCAGAGTCACTGATGCTGGCTGTCTTTACACCACAGTTAGCATTCTCTTTCATCAATGCTACACACTACACTTTCATCATTGGTTTACAGATCTCAGCTCAGAGCGCATTATAATGATGTGTGTAGTTTGCACATCGCCTTCCTGGTACCGATCAAAGGAGGGAATATGCATGCATACGTGTGGGGTGAAGATAACAAAAGCAAATGTTTTGTCAAGCTGTGCAATCACACTTGGCCCCTTTCATTTATCTGTCCTCGAATCAGAAGCGGATGTGTTGCACTCGCTTGTATTTATAGCTTGACTCTCCCTCTTTGTCCTTTCCCGCTGCTTTCCGAAGGGGTGTTAACACCGATACAGGGGCCAGCAAGCCTCCCTCACAAATCCAGCTCTAATGGCGAGCACTTTGTAAGGTGACCTGATTCTCCGGTGCCGCCGCTGGGACGCAGGTGTCACCCACACGGCACCGAAGACCAGATGCTCGTGAAAGGAAAGAAGAGGGGGAATGAAATGAGAAGAAGATGGAGGGTTTTGA
Source organism: Takifugu flavidus (assembly GCF_003711565.1). Taxonomy (NCBI): domain Eukaryota; kingdom Metazoa; phylum Chordata; class Actinopteri; order Tetraodontiformes; family Tetraodontidae; genus Takifugu; species Takifugu flavidus. The sequence goes on along the minus strand of NC_079528.1, from coordinate 3,465,895 downwards.
CCTCTGCTACACGAGAGATGGAAAACATCTGTTTGCACATGCGAAGACGCTCTCGGGACGAGACACTCGAACGCCTCACGCTGGAAAACACACATGCAACCAAACACCTGCATTGAAAGTCAAGAACTGCAGTACGTGCAAAGGTAAATTGACATTTGAGCATAAATTAATGAGAGTTTCTTCTCCCCACTCCTTTAGTGTATTTTTGAGGACTGCTTCCTGCTTTCATTTTGCTCTTAATTCTTTTTGTTTGTGTTCTTCACTGAGATGCAAAGTACTCTGAGATAAATCTTGTTTGCTAAAAGCACTCTATAAATAAATCTGACTCGTACTGCAATGCCCCTGCAAAAGCTTAAGAAGCTCCAACTATACCCAATCTGCATAAATGCTTTTTATCTAAACAGTGAGACACAGGGAATGCAAGATAAGAGCTATCTAGTGGAGAGAATAAAGAACACACACTCCAACCGCTGGCGTGTCGGTGCTCACCGCTGTCTGCAAGGTTTTAATTTGAAATGTAAAAATGCAAACATTCTGCCTTTGTTCACATTTTCTGCCATAAATATTGAACCTGGATCCCCCCCCCCCATTTTTCACATCTAATGACTAATATATAGAAAACAGTCTATGGAACAAAACCTACTGATAATTTCCTTTCTGCTTTGTTGTTTTCCATGAAATGCTGGATTTGAACTTCTTTTGGGTGAGAAATAAAGGAGGTATAGAAGCAGGTAATATTCTAGATTTAGTGTCTTTATAGCGACCAGGATTGGAAAACTATCAATTTGCCTGAGCTGTTACATAAAAACAAATCATCCCTTCTTTTATTTCATTGCATAAAAGGATAAAAAGGGAAATAACTCAATCATTGCAAGTAAACTGGAAATGGGCAACAATGAAATGGGAGGTACCTGCTCGTGGGCATCACAGTTGCAGTCAATACTTTTTCTGAGCAAGCACAAAGGGATTGTTGAGTAATGGCAGACTCCACACTGCCGTAGAATCATAATAAACTGTATTATTTAAGGTAGCAGCAGTAACACTTTGTCGTCTGACCACATAAACCTGTGCGTACCTGCCATTTTGAAACCACTTACACCCTATTTTTTTCCCTGTATTTTGAAAGCAGGAGGTGCACAGAAGGGCAACTGCAGCAATACAGCAAACATGTCGCCAACTAGTGGCCTGGCATGGAAACTACATTGAGTATGTCTTGAGTAAGTGTTGTTTCTTTCTTTCGGAAGATTTCAGTTCTTTTGTTCTGTTACAGCACAGGGGAAGGGGGGTTATGTCAAAAACATTTGATTTCATCTAAGCCCTCAGATCCATAATAAAAGGATCTTTAGTGTTTGCCAGAGAAAACCAACATAAGCATGCAGAGTAACAGTGGGAGCGCAGGCAGCCCACAAACCAACCAAGCCAGAGGTAAATAGATGCTATAAATTAAGATAGGAGACTGAGTCAAATGAATTGTCCGGTTGAAGAGCAACCCTCGGGTAATGAGAACAACAATTTTAGTCAGTCTGATGAAAGACAAAACAGGCGTCAATGACATAGACCAATTAGGGGTCGGCCAAGCAGATCACTTGTTGCCGCTAAAAATATATATTTTCCTTTTCTTCTCCTCTCGGGGACCCAGCACTTTCAGTAAACAGTGATCGTGGAAAAAGACTTTCTCAGCATGTCTGTGTGGGCACAGCCACAGAAACTCAGAGCCCTTCTGACTGAAGTATGACCCACTTTATTCTGTCCATACTCCCCTGTGGCTGCAGAGAGAGAGGCCATGGAGGGACTAAAGCTGTATGCTGGTGCTTTTGGCTCCGGCTAAATCCTGGAACTTTATGAGGCTTACCATTTCAAAGGACCCTCATTGAGCAGGGAGAATTAGCCTATCTGCTAACATGCCTTCCTGTGCAGCACATGCACATCAGGGAGAGGCAGGGGATCGCCACACCGTATTAATCGCACAGTGTGTGTGTGTGTGTGTGTTTGTGTGTGGTGTGTGTGGTGTGTGTTTGTGCGTCCAACTGGCAACAGGAAGCACCAGCCTGGTTTATTGTTTATTGACATTCTCTGTGGTTAACTTAGAAAAGTCAGAGGGCAGAATGTTCACCCGTGTGTTTGTGTGTGTTTGTGGGACAGAAAATGTCCATTCAGCAATTAAAAGAGGATCATTGTGGAGCTAAGCAGCCACCCCTGCCTCTATCCTTCCTCTGCCCTCCAGTCACCCTGCCTCTCCATGTCACTGTCCACACAAGCACTCCTCTCTTTATCTGTTTGTTGAAGGTATGAGAATGAGGCAGATTTGTCAATCTACTCATAGCTCAAAGGCCTTGCACAATAAAAGCAAAGATCCAGGTGAGTTATGTAACCACACAGTCAGAAAACAACCAGATATACTTACTATAAAATATACTATAAAAAAGACATGCCTTTTCCCCCTGTTCTGCTCATTTCTGCGGCTTCTGTCAAAACCCTTAACCGGATCTAACATTAACCACTATTTCTATTATAATTTGAACGTCACACAAAAATATGTTTTGGGCGCCCACCTTTCACCCTATGTGTGGGTGAAATCCATCTCTAAATTCGGGAAGTCAGCAAACTCATCCAAAAATGAACCCTTTCAAATAAAAATATCTATTTTAGACACATGTAGTCACAGGAAGAAAGCAAAATATGCATTCACACATGTGCAAATGCAAATCAAGTCATATTTACTTAAATATGCACCATTAAGATGACTAATATTACTGCATCTCTGCTATTTCTTTGGGTTTGTTTCAACAAAGCCATTAAACATTCATGCACTAAGCAGTGACTTGAGGTGGCTTCCCTGCCAGTAGATAGCCGGCCACTTTTCAAGAGGCTAAAAATAGCTCAGCATTCCCCATGCATAATGAATGGCCAGAGACAGCGCTAACGCAAGCTCTTTCCAGGAGCGATCTGCTACGCTCTGTTTGGCCGTCTCAGCTCTCACGGTGTTCCGGGAGAGCAATCCCAGACAGGTGCTCTGAGCCAGACAGTATTCCCATATAAACATTTGTGGACCCAATTCCCAGCCAGTCCTCAGCAACAGCATTCTGTTCCCATTCACCTGTCACGCTTCAGTAAGAACACAAGTCATGTCTGTCCACCTGTTAGCTTAGGTAATGGTCGACTACTTTACGGGAACACACACAAATGCTCACAAACCCATGCATGCAAGCAGCATGCAGCTTCCTGAGGATTATCTCGCTGTGGTCAGTTTCTGCCTGGCTTGGTAAGGCTCATTTCCTGCCCAGCGTCTACTCTCTACAGGACCACACGTAGCTGACACACTCAGCCGGGCACGCTCTCTCAGAGCATATGCATAACCGGTCACTGTTTATTGGTGTTTTATTTCCTCATTTCTGTGTCTTCCTACATGCCAGGGAGTGTTTATGCAGTTCAAGGCCGCCACTCTCAACTCATTTAGGTCGATTTTAATGGACGCCCAAAGCCAAGGAGTCTCTTTTCACCCATTAGATCAGCAGTTCTGGCTGGGAAACGTCGCAATTTGCAGTTTCATTTCACTGTTGTTCTCCCTCCACCCATATATATCTCTTTCACCTCTTAAGCTCTCACCAGATTACTCATTTTATTCACAATAGTCCACATTTTCACTTGAAATCCCAAAGTCTCTTAGTCTCCCTCTGTCTTAAAATCACTCACTCCATTTATTTTCACTGCTGCACTTTCCCCCCCCCTTTTTTTTAGCTCACACTTTGCTTTCTCCCTCCCCTTGCTCTTCCTTTTGATTTGTTATGCAAGATGTCTCATTAAACAACTTCAAGAGCAAAAGTTTGCCTTTCTCTCCCTCCGCTCCCAGTTGCCTCTTTGTGCCTCTTTCTTCCTTCTTCTCGTCATCATTCTTTTCCTTTTCTTTGTGTCTGTGTGTTCATGCTCAGCAGAGACTGAAAGGAGCCCCCAGAACAGAAAAGTGTGGGTGTTTGTGAACACGAATGAGCGAGAGTGTGCCTGCGAGCCTCACTCTCCCTCTTTGCTGGTGTCTGCCATTAGGGTGTCAGTGGCAGAGTGAATTTATTTGCTGTGCGGTTACTGGGCTAATGATTGATGTTGCCCCAGCAAACAGTAAACCAATTAGAAGGCTGATGTAACGTCATTTTAAAAGCCTCCTAATCACGTTGCTCTTGAACCTGGGACCCGGGCCTTCCCTAATGAAGATTTATACTGGATCAAAGGAGAGCCTAACGCCATTAACAATAGATTGTATTCCACCAAAAATCACATTAGGACTTTTCTGCCCACCCCGTTCCCTCCCATCAGGCCCCTGCTAAATATATCTGCTGATTACAAGTGCAGATGCACAGAGGAATGGAGAAATGAGGAAGAACGGGAAACTGCGCGGAGAAGGAGAGACTTGGCTCGCGGTGGCTAATTGTTAAGAATAAATGTGTAAGCTGATGAACAAACTCATCACTGCTGATGTCTGTATTTATGTGTGTGTATACGGGGGAGAAAAATGGTTGCAACGGGTGCTGATATAAGCACGCGGGGCCTGTAACAGCCAACAAGAGAGGGCCCAATAATGAAAAAGAATACTCCGAGCCCGGGAAACTAACTAGCAAGCCCTCGCTACAGTGGTCCTCCTGCCAGCACTTAAAATTCATCATCCACCTTAGCTTTCACTTTCCTGCAGATTAATATTTTCACACGGAAAACAAGTGCAGACACCTACTCACTGGCAACCTTTCAGGGCTGTGCAGACTGCAGGGGTTGCTTTCACTTGCATCATTGGCTTCTGGACTCAGATGACAAAGGTGGGAGGGTTATTTTTAAGATATTAGAGATCAACAATTGTCAACAATTGACTCTGTCAAAACAAGTTAGTGAAGGTTATTTTCTCCTTCACTGGAGTTTTTGTGTTTTGTGCTGTCAAACTAGCTTCAATTTGACAATTCTTATTGTTATATGACCTAAATATGATGTTATTAACTTTTGGTTAGAATCCTAAGCCATAACGTCACAATTTTATTTGAATTGTATAATGTATTATGTGTATAATATAGTGTAATTCTGAATGATGATGGAATTTGCTCTGAATAAGAGAATAATATCTGGATCTGGAAACCTTTAAAAAAAATCCCGATACTGTCTTATGAGGTGTCTTTTGGTCATGATCTGGAGCTGAATTATGAAAAAAGAAATATTACATTTGTCTGGTTGATTTTGATGTATGTGTGTTCTTGTACACACATGTGACCTATTCAAGGGTTGGTTAAGGCTAGAATTGGGTTTAGGTTGTTTTGGGTTTTGGTTGTGTGTGGGTCTGTCTGTAAAATACAGATATGATATAGACAGATCAACCAGAATTATTAAAAGAATCACAACTATTCAAATGATAAGAATACGTACTGTATATTTAAATGCACCTTTACAATATTTTTAAGAGTTTTACCAGCTAAGACTGAACCTCTTCATGGTTTGAGGCTGTAAGTTTCCATATTTTATATTTTTAAGCAGGAATGGATTCTGTCACCGATCATGCATGTAGGCCTCTGAACTAAAGTACGATTTCACGGGATTCGATGGAAAAGCTCAACGTTTGACCGCATGCACTGTAAATCCTCCGAGCAGTTGTGCTCAGAAAAGAAGAGGAGGTGGGCTTGAAGTCCATTTGGTCTGATTCCAAGCCCTGCGAACAAATGCTGACTTCAGAGGATTGCAAAAAAGCCAAATGGTTAAAGAAACGAGATCTGACATTAGATTAAAGCAAAGGATCGCTGGCATTTTACCGAGCGATGGCAAAATCTGATCAGGAAATGGTTCCGTGGTGATGGATGACAGACTGATGCATCAACGAAATGAAGTGAAAGAGAGAGAGACGGGCGGATGAGAGGAGAGGTGTCTTACCCGTGGCGGAGGACTGGGCACGGAGCATGTATGAGTCTTCTGGGTGGGGCTCCAGGTGAGAGTGGGCGGAGTTTTTCTCCAGCAGGGGCACCTGGCACTCCCTGATCGGTGGAGACGGGCCGGGGGATGGGTGGTGGGGGGCAGACGAGGACGACGGGAGGGATGGAGGGAGCAGTGAGGAGGAAGAGGTTGGAGGGAGGGGGCGACCTGAAGGATGGTGGGAGAAAAAAATGAAAGAGGAAAGAAGGGGAAGGCGAGCCGTTAGACAAAACAGATGGTAGTGACTGACAGTGAAAGAGGCACGTTCACTGACAAACATTCATTCTTCCAGCTTATTGAAACTGAATGAGAAATTTCTGCTGTGAAAGAAAAACAATGTCTCGAATGTTTGTGACCGGAAATGTTGCCTGTATATAAACCCGGAGCGTCCAGCCCCGGTCCATGGAGGGCTCTTGTCCTTCTCTGTCCTACCAGGCAGAAAAGGCTTTCACCAAGAAAGGTGGCATCCCAGGTGAAAGCTTGTCCACCTGGTAGGACAGGAAACCCGGCTGGATTATGGCCCTTGAGGAACTCGAGCTAGACACTCTTGAAAGGATTCAGTACTCTAGCAGATAAATACTGGAGTATTGATCATTTTTAGAATGACTGTCATATTATTTTTTTTATAAAAAATGTTTGTAAGTCACTGTGCCAAACCTTCTTCTTAAAACATTGGTTTATCCAAAAACTGGTTCCATTGTCCTCTACATGGTAAGACAAGAGAAAGTTAACAGCCAAGTCTTTAAATAGTGGGAGCCATGGGACATGTGGACACAATCAGGCTGTCCCATACACCAGAGAGCAAAGACAGGGATGGAAAGATTTAACTCGACTCTCCAAAGGTTTGGAATCAAGGACAAAGACAAATCTAATAAATTCTATTTAGAGACTGCTCAAAATATAGAATAATTATATCTTCCATATTTGCAGCTCAATCAATCAACAATACTGTAGGAATGAGGCCACCGAGTCCAGTGAATCCACCCAAGGACTTAGGTTATTACTACTCCTAATTAGCTGACACTTTGACACACTAACAAATCATTTCAATGGATTTCTGCTTTCATATTTACTTTATTTTATGTGCAAAAAGGCTTAAAAGAAAATGTTTTACTTGCTCTTCACTGCTGCTTTTTCCTTCACCTCCTGAACTTAAATTGTAAAAGAAGGTTGACAAAACAGTCAATCTTGTCCTTACTTCTACAAATTGGAGGAGGGGGGGTTGTTCAACCAAGAAATGGCAGGAATTACAATGCACAGCCACTCCTTTCACTGCGCCTCTACCTCTCTTTTCGTAGTTCAGCCAGGAGAAAGAAGAAAATAAAGAAAATTTATGAAACCGCAAAGAGAAAAAAAAGCAGAGAAACGGAACATTCATCACTACACCATTTCATTTTTTGGCTAGGTTCCTTTTCTTACTAAGGTGTTTTTTTATTGAGTCTTCAGAGTGCACATGTGACGCTATTGTCTGCCTGCATTCTTCCTCCCATCAAAGAATATTGACAGCATATAAAGTGACAGAATCTGCAATAGATGACCCAAGAGGGTCTTTCTTCCCCAAGACAAGGGTGCAACCTGCTCCCGCTCAGACAACGGGACACGAGTGACACACAGGAGAGGACATTTGAGATACAAAGTGGTGGCTCAAACCCAAATTCGCCTCACTCGGCACTACAAGGTCTTCTGAAGAGTCCTTCACCAGGCAGTGGCTCCAGAGAAGAGGAGGACAAGAATTTGACAGTGGATTCTTCATAAAGAACAAGTTGCACTGTTTTTTTCTTTTCCTGCTCTTTTTACGCAGTATAGAAAGACTCAATTTTCTGCGTGTATCATCTATGAGGTGTTTATTCATATAAAACCAAGTCAGGGGAGAATTTTAGTCTCTTTTGACAGGAAATTCCAGCTTTTTACAGTGAATAATTACAGAACAAAAAAGGTCTGTTTAAAAGCAAGCCAAAGTTTACTCTACTTAAGTTTCTTGTGTTGTGTTTTTTTTAAATACATTTTTTCTAAGCACTAAACTGAATTGTCGCACGCTGATTTTCATTTGCACTGTGTGATAGTGAAAAACAATTCAGGCAGCAGAAGAAACGTTTGTGTCAACGTGTAAAATATTTTTTTTACACTCGGAGTGTGACTGTGAGGCAGTGCTGCGGCAGTGATATGGGAGGAGGGGAAGGGGGGGGTGTAATAGTTTCTGGCTAACTCCCGCTTCAATATGAAGTGCATCAATCATTGAAAAGTTGCACTTAGCAGAAGTGCTGCTTTATAGAGATATATTTAATAGAGGGGAGGCAGGGTAATGTCTCTGTCCTGCCGTCCAAACTGCTCCAGCCCAGAGCTTTGTGTCACAGAAACCAGAGCTAAGATCGATCCAGACCCCCACGTTAACTACACCCCAGAGAGATGCTGGCCTTGTCTTCCGTTTAGGTATGTGTGTGTGTGTGTGTGTGTGTGTTTGCTTTTGTCCAGTCAATCTCATCAGGGCAAACAGAGAAAAATAGATAAACAATGGCAAAGCAAACACTGTGGCCAACGGCGGGGGAAAAGGAGAGCAGCAGGGTGGGACGTGAAGAGAGGAGTGGTGGGTGATAGAGAGACAAGGTCAGGGGGTAACCGAGGCAGGAAGGAAGAGAAAGAGAGAGCAACAAAGGCAGGCTGGAGCGCGCGGTGCTGTGTGGGAACGACGGGGCCGTATGAAAAGTGGTAGAAGACAGCACAAGAGCATGATAATTAGGAGATTGGGTCAATATGAAAGATGGCAGGAGGAAATAATCAAAGAGTCAATGTGGAGTCCATCCAAGAATCCATGGCTAGAAAAGAAACAATCGCTTCAATCGATGGCGATTTTAGCTTTTTGCATATTTTGCTGCTCGTGTAATGAGGCTGTTGCCGACAATAGACTGTGAAGCATTCATCCAGGTCAAAACAGTGTGTAGCTGCACCTTTAAGACTGTTTAATTGCAGTTGCGTGAGTTTATTGTGTGTGTACGCTCTTGTGTGAGCTTGTGTACATACAGGATGCGAGTGAGGATATTAATATTTGAAACGACTTTAATTACAAAAAAGAAGGGGGGGGGGAGAAATTGCACTAGTTGGCCAAAAGCAATTAAGGGAACTTTAATCTCCTTAGCAATTATGCTGTGGGGCATCCTTAACTCAGTCATTTCTGCCTGCTACATTTGGAGAAAGGTCAGTGGAAATTGCTTTGTGTTATTAGAACCCCGCAAAAAAAAAAAAAGAAAAAAGAAAAAAAAACTTTAAAATGTGCTCACGTGGCTCTCTCGACCACTTGGCGGTTCGTTCCCCGGCCATCTGCCCGCGGTCCCCGAGTCCTCCTCCTGGTGCCCACGCCTGACTCTCAGAAGTTTTCTCACAAGCGTTGATTAGTGTGAAGAAATCAGTGTGTCATGGGGACAAAAAAAGACTGTGGCACCAGCCAAGCCCCTCGATGATTCGGTTGCCACATATAAAGCAACAATGATCGTTATCTGTTCGAGCCACAGACTTGTGTGGGTTGCATGTGCGTGAGCGTCTCCTGTTGCTGGTTGCCAGGTTGCTTAGTGTGTCTATTTGATCATTTCATTAAAAGCTTTTTGTCTATTGTTTCTCCATGAGGCGATTCCTGACTGCACAGCGACTCTTTTTCTCTTCGTCCTTGTCCCCTATTCCGTCCTTTCCTTCTCGTGTCCATCCATCCGTCCACCCATCTGGTCAGGGTGAGGAGAGACGGGCCGAGTGGAGCGGTGTGGAGCGAGGGATGGAGCGACAGCTGGAGCCCAGTCAGACAAGGAGAGACAAATTACCCCTCTAACGAGGACCATTCATCATCGCTTCATCTCTCATCCCTCCCTTCCTCCACACCTCCATCTGAAATACAGCGCACCTGGATGGCAACTCCAGGAGGAAAAAAAACACAACCCCCCCAAAAAACTCAACTTTTACTCTCTGCATTGTTCCCATTCAGTCGTAACTCACGCTGCTACGGCAATCAGCGCACTCTTCTATTAAGATGAGGGGAAATAACGAGGAGAAAGCGCAGGAAGAAACAGCAAGATAAGGGAAACGCAGGGGGACTGAATGAGCGGTATATGCCGGGAAGAGGGAGGAAAAAGACACTGACACACCCATGCTGGCACGTGCGGAGACTCATTACCATGACTGCTGTCAGCACAGATGTTGAGCTGAGGGGGAGCTGTCAATCAGTGCGGGCGTGTGTGTGCGTGTCGGCTTCTGACAGTAATCTGAGGGCTATTTAGCGATGACAGCTGCTGACACAATGCACCCTTTTCTCTATTTATCTATACAGTGCAGCCCATCTCCATCTCATCTCTCTTCCTGACCCCCCCACTCTCAACTCCTCGCCTTCAAGTTTCACTCTTTCACCCGTTTCTTGATATTTCACATCTCGCCGGATTGGTGATGAGAGGCACACCTGTTGTCTGAGCGTTCGAGCAACAAATGGGTGCCGCTCGCCTATCCAGGAACATTCGGAGCTCGCCTACTCATTTCTTCCTCCAGCAATAAAAAGAAGGGCATCATAAAAGGAGTAAAATGGAAGATGGGAGAGGATGATTCACTGACACATTTTAATTAATAAAGTTGGGGTTTCACAGCCTAAAGCGATGATTGTATCACAGGCTCGTTCTTTGATGTGTAACAGAGCATCTGGGCTCTTCGCAGTGTTCACAGATATTCCACATCTTTATCTCCGACTCCAAGTTGTGGAAAATGCTGCTGACCGTCTTGGGCTTTCATGCAAAATAAAATCTGCTCTGGATTTCAGGTTTTACCTTATATACTTGCATATTTCTACAAGAAAACAGATTTGTTTGATTTTTTTCCACCCTTTTGAAATGGTTTAGTGTCAATATTGGTTTTTTGAGGATCTAAAAGCAAAATTGGATGGAATTATATGATAATTTTTTGTTCTTCAAATTGATTGTTCTCGGTCCAATCCATACAGATAACCGTTAGCTTTTCTCCAAAGATCTTTTTCTGAAGATAAGATAGTGGTAAAACAGGTTCCACAAATATAACTGAGAAGGCGCCTAAATATTCATCATCATCAGAAAAAAATGTTGAAGGAATACGAAAGGAACTATTAAATTGTGAAATTGTGGCAGCCTAGGGTTGTCATTTATGGTAGATTCTAATTTGTTAAAGTAAACTTCCAGTAAGAAATATTACCTCACCCCCAGGTCACATGACTGCATATTATGATCTTATTGATTTACATTCGTAAATAACGATAACAAAACATCAACCTCTTCCACATCCAGTTTGAGCTGTCTTATGTATAAAGATAGATGAATGATAGTGAATTACAACTGTTACTTCATTCATCCACAGAAGTCCAGCGGATTTTTTAAACAAGAAAAATATCATGTAATAACATATCTATTAAGCATTTACTCATTGCTCCGTTTACTCTTTCACTGGGGCTTGACATTAACAGATGGCTTATGACAGCTATGAATTTAAACCATCTAAACAGAAGCGCACAGCATTCTGCATAGACATTTCAATATTTTGCAGAACTGAATCCTAAAAAAAAAGATAAAAAGCTGAGCACAGGCAGAAAACCATCCTTTTTCAGCAACAAGGTCCTTCAGAGGAAGACTTTTTTTTTACATTATGACGAGAAAACATTGAATAATATCCCTTGACCTTTGCATGTCACAACACACGTAAGAAAAACAGGGACACAATACACAGTCTCGCAATGATCGCCATATAACGAAGGTGAATACATCTACTTGTCGCACCACACTACACCGAAGGCTGACCCGCTGTAAGACTGATGCGAGGATGAAAGCATAGCATCTCTGAATGATATAAAAGGTGGGATCAGAAGGTTGCGCCTCACTCTCAGCTCATTCAAGTAACTTTTTACAGTCTCACTTGTTTCATACATAGAGATGAGTAAATACATAAGTAACGCACTCAACCTCTTCACCCGGGTGATATTCAAACACTGCAAACTCTGTTGCTGAAAAGTCCAAGCCCGTTAGCTTTGTGTGTGTAACATATTGCATTAGGATTCTAAGACACATGTATGTTGTGTGCTCACACACATAGATCCCAGTATCCATTCCCTTATCTCTAAATATGCCCTGGAATAGCAGGGGGAGAGATCACATCTGTCTTATCATGGTGTGTGTGTGTATGTGTGTTTGTGTAATTAATGTGCAAAATCACTATCAAAGCATATACCACCGTGCTTCTGCTGCTGTGTATAAAAGCTATGGTAATTTAATTTGACAGCAGGGGAGAAAAATGGCATTTGGAAACTAGAAAAAATATAATCTGTTAAAAATAATAATAACTGAAGTACAGAAAAAAAATGAAATGCAGTAAAAATACAGTTAAAATAAACTACCGTCGCAATAGTTGATCTTCTGCCGAGGAATACATGCTGTAACTCGAAATTAAATGGCATCCTGTTATTTCTACCTTTATTATTCAAATTATGAAACACATCAACAGCAGCTGCGCAACAACCTACGAGCTTTTAATAAAAATTCAAGTGGCACATGAAAGTAATTTTCTCTTACGGAACTCAAGGGTTTTAAATAGAAGCAGATTTTAGGCCGATTCCCCTCACTTGAAAGCAGTTGAGAGTCAAATCAAAATGTACACACTCCGGTTGTTGCAGTTGGTAACACTTGGCAAAGATCCGAGCGCGGCAACGGAAACCTTGTAGCAACACTGGGAATACCGTCGCCGGATGATCTCGTATCTGGAAAAGCTGTATCTGCGCGGCTGTTATCTCGACAGCAGAAAGCTTTTAGATGCTGCAGTGTGAAAAATCAGCAGAGTGAAAAGCTGGTAAGAGCTTTCCCTCTAAGATCTACTGCTGGAAGAGCTTGCAGATCGCTTAGCGACACGAAAACACGGAGCGGACAACACATCATGGACAGACTCGGAGAGGGATTACTATAAAACTGCAGGGCCTACGGTAAAAACTAGACTATTATTTTTAGGTGCTTCTCGCAAAACCATCTCTGATTACAATCATGCACATTGTTCAGTCAAAGGCCAACGATTTACAAGGAGACAGTCAATTAACACTTGACTGACCATCAAACTACATAATGCAATTGATTAGAGCTTAAATCTTGGACCACTGAAGCTTAAATGAACAATTTAACTTTCATTACTCTCTTAAACCCCGTGAGGGCGTGTAATCATGCTGATATTTACCACCGATTGGCAAAAAGTGCCGAACATTAAATGGTAAAGTGTTTGGCCACAGCTCCATTTCCTCTTCTCAGGTTACAGGGCCACCATAAAACACAGGAACTATAATGAACAGTGTTAGTCATTTAAAAACTTGTGGCAAGTGTATACATTATTGAAGGTCCATTTCAAGTTTCCTCTATCAAGATAAATCAGAATTTCAGAGATATTTTCTGACTACATCACAGAAGCTGCAGCTCCTGCTTCCATGTTAATGTTCTAGGAAATACGCTCCGACTGCCATATAGCGCCGTCGGTCGGGGACATAAATTTGGCAGTGTTGTTCTTGCTTCAGCCCTCCGGACTGTAGTTGCACAGGGGGAGCACAGGGGGAGATTTATTCACCCCCGGGGCTGCAACAGTGGGGCAAAGTCCCTTTATATCAACAGCAGGATGAAGGGACACACGTTTCTCCCATGGAGTAACGGTCTTTATTAATTATCAAGTATAACAGGCATTATTACCACCCTCTCTCACACTTGTGTACACACTCTGAGCTGCATACCAGCACACTCACACCGCTGTCTCGCCGCTCTTTTATCGCCCACTCAGTCACCTTAAAATCACATTCACACACACTTCGCCTTTTCACAAGACCACGTCACGGCAAGAACACAATAACTGGTTGTTGATTTCGGCTCAGTTTTGATCGTTTGGATAAAAAATGGCCAACGCTGGCCGATATGCCGATTCATTGGGCACCCCTAGGATAGTCAGATAAAAAGAGCAAGAATTAAAAAAAAAAAGTACAACAAGAAGGTGTACAGAATACAGAGAAGCCAATTTTCAGAGTAACGGTGATCGCTGTTCCTAGCATGTCGGTCCAGTCCAGGAAAACATGGGGCAACAGCAAATGAGCAGTCGAGTGAATCAGGAGAGAAAAAGAACAGAAAAAATGGCAGAACTACGAGGGAATGGTTAGCGATCTATGTTTGCCTGGTATGCAGATCTGACAGTCTGTGACCTTGTGCAGTCAGAGATTGCATGTTCTAACATCATCTCATGAATAAAGTCAATTTCATCACCTTTTTGATGGTATTTTATTTGAAGGGTAAGAATGAGCTGCTGGTGGTGGGGAGGCTGAGTCAGCAGTGCCTTCTTCCACGCTTTGCAAACACGTGCACACAAGCGGAGAAGGGGCCACTTCCGCGGGGTTGATATATTTACAGCTGGTGGGGAACGGCTGAAGCTCGTTCCTCAGAGGAATCTTGCCTGCGTTTGATGTTCTACAACCCTTATTCAGAGTAACAGCAGAAAAAAAGGACACGGAGCTAAACCCGACGCTAAGCCACATTGTATTCCCTCTAACTTACTTACTGTTGGACACTGCTTCCGTTCGGAAGGTGCACGGGCTGCAGACTCCACACTCTGAGCCAAATATAGAGAACAGTTCCAGAGTAGTCCGTGCCCAGAGACGTGTATTATTTGCCAAGAGATACAGCAGCTTGGAGGTATAATTTCTCTCTCATCTCCACTCTGTGTCCTTTCTTTTACATCCATGCGCCAGAAGGACACTCGCACAAACAGCAGAAACAAAAGGAAAACCTGCGTTACACTGGCTCTCCTCAAAGGTCTGATTGATATTGTTTAAACATTTACTCCAAAAACGTCCACCGTGTTTAAACATCCACCGTGCATCACTGTATTTTGAAGTCTTAATGACTCGAAAATACTGCAAAGCGGCGCTGCGGCGAGCTTGTTCAGCTCTGTTATGCTAAAGATGGGGAGGACTGTGGCCATTAAAGATAAATTATGAACAGTACTTTGGATTTGGAGAATGGTGTCGTGAAAGATACCAATTTACTCTCCCTGTGATTAGCTGATGTAGTTGTGTTGACACTTGTGTTAAGTTTAGATTTTCGGTATTTATCTCACAAGCATTCTTTCATTGAACTGCACCTTTCAAGCTCCGTTTCTCTTGAAGACTGAGCTCAGGAGGCAGTTCTAATCACTGATTGCATTATTAAGCACTACTGGAGAAAGGGGAAAAAAACGATATCACACAATAATTACTTGCAAATTGCAGAGCTCAAACGGAACGAAAGGTGCAGTGCACTTGTTTTGAGGCCCGTTTCCCTCTCATTCCCATCCTTCTCCTTGTAAACATGCCGAAAAGGCTCGGGAAAAAGAGAAGATTACCGGATAACTGTGGGCTGTCCTGGCAGGTCGGCTGTAGGTAGCTGTGCACATGTGAAGGATCGGACTGACTCTCGTGCATCATCTATTTAAAGCTTCTATACTGCAAGGACACGCAATCAGCACCTGGTTTTACAATCAGCACAGCTTGCATCAGCTGACATCATCTGACTCATAGGAATATTGCAGTCCCCATGCTGATGGACTCCACGTGCAGCCATGCGCTGAGGTGTAGATCTATTGTGCGCGTTTGTGTGAGCGTGTATTTTTGGAGCGCTTGTTTGTGTGCTCATTCTGCACAAACACCCTTGCAAACGTGATGCAACTCTCCAAGGCACCACCTGCAAAAATCCATCCGGCTGATAAACAGTCGCGGCCCCAGCCAGGCAGAAGACTAAGAGTCAACCTTGGGCTATTAGTCTGAGCCCCTTGTGAAGGCTAGACCTCAGAGACAAATAATAAATGTTAATCTTTGTAGGACGGAGCAGAGTCAGTCAGTTTAAGCTGGGAGCATCAAATGAGATTTTTAATTACTGCATGACCTGGGGTATATTAGCACATATTAATGAGGATCATTAACCTAGAGGTAACTAAGACCCCTCCTCCTTAACTACAACTGATAGCACCTCCACTGTCTGACATTAGACTATCAGTGTGTTGCTAGTCAGTGAAGCGTACCCTCTGCAACTCTTTAAAAATACATTGCTGAAGTCCTTGCATCAGTTTCTTTCCTTCCCTGCAGATGAATCATACAGCAGAAATCTGTGTCAAAAACAAAAACAAACATACAAACAAAAAGCATGTAGGACGATGGTTTTCATTTTTGTTTGTCTGTTGCAGATGAAGGAGGAGGAAAAGTTCATCGCTTCATCTTGGTTCATATTTGGATCACAGAAGATAATTTAAAAAAGAAAGAGAAAGAATTTAAAGTTTCAGAGGATAAAGAGGGCACCAAATGGAAACAATGATTCAGATTCAGATCCTTTGGAACTTCATCGGTTGAACCGAAAGAGGAAGAGGGTCCATTTTGTGACCCCATCCTGCAGTACACACACCCTGGGCAGTATTGACGTGACATCCCATTACCCAGCACCCCCCAACCCACCATCCACCTCCACCCCATTACAACCATCCCTTTCTTCAATCCTCTTGTGTCAACCCAGGAGTTGCACTACCATTAGGCTGCGGTCTCCCTGGTGCTGAGGCTGATGCAGGTATCTGTGAGCAGAACAGCTTGTGAAATCCGCTACACACACACACATGCACGCTTGCATGCACACAGACTTTTCAACCTTATCTCTCACTTTGTCCACTTCTCTCTGTTCCTGTCTCTGGAGTTTATCTTTTCATCTTTACGTCACCGCCCAGTCCCTCGACTGCCTGCAATAAACTGACTGTAGCTCTTTCCGCATGACATGGACCTAAGCTGAAATGATGGGCCCCACCCACACCAACATTTTATTTTACTCCATGTATTGCTGCTTCTGCTCGGGCCAATACACCAACAGGAATCAAGTTATATGAATAAGATATTCAGCGGGTGAAGGTTTTCACTGGATATATAAAGACAACTCAACTTAAGTCCCGAATCCAGAGATATAAAGAAATGCGGCAGTTCTGGGTGGTTACATGAACAATGGGCCTATCACATTACTAGGCTATTTGGTATGCTGCTGCTGGTATAGAATAATGGGACATGCTGTTGTTCTCTTGCACCCATTTCCATTAAATAATATGATGGCGGTATGGCTGAATGCATCATTTTTTTCGCACTGTGTGTGAGTTCTGGACAATGGCACGAGGGGTTGTGGTGGATATTCTGTTAATTTGCATGTCCTGACGCGAGGATCTTCCTTCTGCACAGTGTGCAGTTAATTGCCATTCCCAGTGGTCGTCAGGAGAGCGCAGGGCTCCTGTGGGATATCTGCACTTTCATTAGACTGATCATCAGGCTGCAGCACCAAGAGAGGCCCTGTTTCTCTCCTTTCATCACTTCCTTTCAGCTGGCAACCCCCTCCTTCTCTTATTCTTTTGACCTTATATATGTCTTTTTTAATACGATAAATCAAGTCAACCACAAACCACATCCGCATTTTCTTAAAAGTGTTTACTTGGCTTAATGGGCTCATGTAGAGAAAGGACAGAAGGCATGAAAGTTCTCGATGAGCTGGACTTGAACTCATCAGCTCACCCCTATATCATCGCTCAATGGTGTATCCCGCTCCCTCGATTTGTTATGGCTTATGATTTCACTGCCTCCCCTCTCATCTTTCAACATTTCTGTCACTTTACCCAACCCCCTCTCTCCCACCCCAACACTTCACCCCTCAACACATCCTCTCTTCATCTGGCACATTCTTTTTTTTCTCCTCTCTCCCCCCAATTCCCATCAGCCTTCCTTTCGTCATTATCTCTTGGTTAATATTCGCACTGTCTCGATCTCGAGAGCAAGTAGTTCTTACCCACCGGGGGGTAGGTCTGCTAACGTTCCAAAGACCCCTACAGACATGTAATGCCCCCTTTGCTCTCCATCGCTCTCTCTTTCTGCCAACCCTCCCTTTCTCTGCAGTGGATGAGAGACACCAGCTGGAGGAAACAGAGAGAAATGGGCCCAATTACAGCATTGGGAACTGAAAGTTGGCTAATTAACTCTAATTTGCTAACAAACTGGTTTTTCACCAAGAATCATCTCTCTCTGTCACATGGCACACACATACATGAGAAAACGCATTAGCATGGGGAGCCAAATATAACAAAATAATGCTGCAATACACATTTACACAACCGCAGGTACACACGGGTTCACATGCCCACGCAAAATGTGCATGGACCCACTTGCGCAGCTGTATTTACCGCGAGGGCAATATGTTGATTGCATTAGAGTGGCTGATTATTGCACTGTGACAGTAAAGGAAACAAATGTCTTTCATAGCCAGGCATCTATCTCAGCGAGAGGGCTTCTAGCAACAGACTATGCCATCCGAGCAAATGACTTTTCTGCACCCAGCTATGAGACAGGACAGAGGGCAGGATGAGGAGGCGAGGAGGAGGCACAGGGGAGAGCACACAAGAGGAAGGGGCCGACTGCAATGTGCGGAGAGAGCTAAAAAGTTTGTGGAAGCAGATAAACGAAATTGGAATATTTCAAATTGGGTTTGGGAGGTGGTCGAGAGAGGGAGACAGGAAGCACTTTCATGGTTTTTGCTTTGAACTAGTTTTCTATAACAGCAGACTGGTGGTTGGAGGCAACAACAATAGCTTTGTTGAGAGGGAAAAAAAGGGAAATCTTGTTTGGAGTACACAGACAGAAACTCTTCACAATGCAGAGATTGTGGGATGTTCCTTAACTCAGTTGTATGTGGAGGTGTAGGCAGCACATGAAAGAGAACAATGTAGATGTTCAGTTACCGGAACAGGTGTCCAGTGGGTCTGCGTGCACACACACACAGCTTAAAGAAAGATGACTTCAAGCTGTTCTAAGTAAAGATAATCATTTGAACCATAAATCATGAAATACTTTTACATTACGGAACACATTTTATACACAATAATACCCAATAATCTCTTAAACCACAAATACATGCATGTGATGTACAGAATCACATTACACACACTAGATCACTGTTGCGCGGTCCTTCTCAGTGCATGCTTCTTTCCATGTCAACTCATTTTTCTTTATTGGTCTCTGGCTATATCAGAGCTTACTCTGCTTTATGATCAACTGCTGGCTCGCACCATTTCTCTGATCCTCCTCGGTCTCCTCCTTCTCCTCTGGTACCATTTCTGTCACCAGCACACCTCATTAATGATGCTAATAACCCAAGTAATAGAGGGCACTAGTCACAGTGCACATGTGTGTGACCACACACTTGGGAGAAGAGTGTGTCTGGGATGGGGAGATGAGTTTTCCTCTTTGATTCCATTTCTCCGGCTGGGCCCTGAACCGCTCCTCCGCCCGGTGAAAATCCGATAGAAATGCAATCACAATCAGTTAGATTCCGGACGAGAATGGACACACACACACACACCCACACCCATTCACACACATGCACATGCACATAAACATACATATTCCACTCCACTGCAAGGGAGCCATGCAGAAAATTGTTTTGGACATGGTGATGAGGAGAAGGGGGTCTGGGGTGTGGTAAAAAGGAAGGGGGGGCTTTTTAATTTACATTTTTAATGTATAATATCATTCAAAGAGGGAAAGTTAGGCATCTCATTATACTGCTACTTTATTACACACAAGGCACATCTGTCTGTGTCCCAAAGTGTCCCTGAAAGTACACACATGCACATAAACACATGTGAACAACCTGCTGGGCCCTCCAGCCATAATCTAAACCTGTTAGAAATGGGACTTGTCCTCTGATACCATAAATCTGGTGTAATAAACACTGTCCGTCCAGGTATCATCAATCAAGCGTATGCTCCCGGGCACCACCCCGGTCACATGCCTTCCAGGGGAGGTCACTTTGGCCCAACTTAAAACAGACCTACTCTTGTGGCTGCAGGATTTTTAGAACCTTAAAAGAAATGAGAAAAACTTTAAATAGCCGATGAAATTTAGTATCACCTGACTGGAGATGAAATCGATCTAAACCAGTACTCACCATTCATATCAATAGTAACCTTGACTCTATGAAATGGCTCATGACTATGAGCTGCATATGCTAACATTACACAGGTGTGGAGCCTTCATGCTACTGCCCTGACATCTAAAGTTTCCCACATTGTCAACAGTCCGCTCTCTCGCTGCCTTCGCCCTCACATTGAGGAAAATGTGTCTCCTCACTGTGACAAACACTAACATACAAACACCCCCCCTTCCATCATTGAAAATGACATATATGTGGCATGTGAGTGTCATGTCACAGCAATGTAATCAATTTCCAGTGATATCTTTTTCACAGTTAGTGCAGAGATTTCGAGAGACTGTTTCCAGCTTTGACTATTCTCAGTACTATCAGGACAAAGATGGATGGTTTTCAAATAAAGATTCTGGGCCTGCTTGTTTGCTCTCCCAATCTGTTGTTTTTCCAAAAGTGAGCAAACAGTACAGTAAATGCTTCACAGCCGCAAATCAAAATCTCAGACTTTCTAAACTTTTGCTCGGCTCAGTCAAACAAGATATGCTTCCCTTTTGGCGTCGCCCCACCTCAGAGGACACAGACAATGAGGTCATGCCAACATGAGTCTGTGTGGCCCCACCGGCCCAGGGGGGTTCCTGCAGCCTGCCTCTGTCGGTAATAATCATCGTTAGAGCGTCTGTCGCGCTGATGTGACGCCACAAGGATCAACCAACTGCAGGAACACTGGTGGTGATTCTTCTAATGGCGTGTAAGCGCAGTGTTGCCTTTAAATACAAGGAACCATCTGGCTCACTGCAGCAGCTCCATCAGAATGGTGTTTAGTGGCGCTTCCTTGTTGCTGCAGATGTACATCTGATGTACATTAACAACATCTGTTTGTGTGGACTGCAAGGACATCTGCATGTGTCAGCAGTGATTTAAACGTTCTCTAAATTGGAGTGTGAGTTGTCGCAGCGCTTAAGTACCATCCGTTTAGCATCCGTCTAAGTTGGATGGATGCTGATTTAAAGAACAAAAACAACATGGCTTAAAAAAGATCTCAACCTCTTGTTATTCAAATTCAAAACCTGCTTCTTTTTTTTTAAAATCATATTGAATGGCAATTTAAAATCAGCTGGATTTGTGTCGGCGCTCTGAGATCCTCCTGGAAAGGCGGCCTCGTCAAAAAGTGTAGCTTCACAAAGATAATGCAAATGTACGGGTTTGAGAGTAAATCTGACGCTGCCCTTCCGCTCCTTCCTCCTCTGTTCTTCCACGCTGCCTTTTGTCCTCTACACGTCTCCTGCCGTTCTCAAAGGCTGTGATGGCGCTGTGGGAGTCCGATCACCACTGAGTCCACTTGCATGCACGCACAACAAACACACTCATGTTCACACATACGCAGCAATTTTCCTTTGTCCTGTAGGGGAAAAAGAAAAGCTCGCTGGCTGCATTAAAAGTCTTTGAAGATACTAAAAAGGCCCACAGGGGAGAGAGTGAGATGCTTCTGCAAATCAGAAGAGTGTGACAGCTTCCACCTGGCTCTTTAGGTAAAATTGACCATCTTTTTAGTCAGGTGATTATTATTGTCTTCCGTTCAGGATGTTGTTGAGCTCATGATGGCTCCGTCCACACGCCCACCATCTCTTTGTCTGGATTCTTCTTTTCAAACTCAAAGCAAAGTCATTTCTCCCCGACACCCCTGAGAGGGGAGAGCCAAACTTTTAAAGGCAGCCAAACAATAAACCACATGTACTCATGTTTCTCTATTAAAAGACGGGCTCGTGCACGGGAACGCCTCAGAGAGACGTAACGGAATTCATGATATTTATTCATAAAGGCAAGTTTAGAGCAAGCGCCCTCGGTACTTGAGCTCAGCAGGGTGGAATCATCCTAGAGTTAGTCACAACACAGGCAGATGATGGGCATTATGGTCAAACACACCCACTCACCCCCCACACACACAGACACACACTTTGCAGCTTCTGTGACTTGGCCTCTTTGAAACATTTCAATTAGCTGCAGAGGACGGTCTGGCTATGCCTCCCATCTGGGATTACTGCGGTCCAAAAAGCAGACAGATGAACGGACACCCAGAATGACAGACAGGCTGATGGCACTCAACACTGATAGATTCAGAGGAATGACGAGGGTGGGTTGAAATCAGAACACAGTGATGAGTATAATCAGAAGAGGCAGTGAGCTGTGCCTTCCGTGGAATTCCAATATGGTCATGGAGAGCATATGGGTGTTCTCTATTTCACTTTCTGTTGGCATTACACCTCTGGCTCTCCTGTTATATAAGTCTCCTTTCTCTCTTTGGAGAGAGCATATTCCTCCTCACCTCTGCATTCTGCTTGAACCCATTTTTGTTTGAAGCTATAGGGAGACATACACAGAACTGC
The DNA here is from genome assembly GCF_003711565.1 of Takifugu flavidus. Taxonomy (NCBI): domain Eukaryota; kingdom Metazoa; phylum Chordata; class Actinopteri; order Tetraodontiformes; family Tetraodontidae; genus Takifugu; species Takifugu flavidus. Next base: position 3,443,604 of record NC_079528.1, on the reverse strand, counting down.
AGCAACAACAAAATTCTCCACGGACTCAGAGACAGGAGGGCTTGAGGAAGAGCCTCGTGCTACCTCTGATGCATGCACACACAAACACACACACGCACACGCGCACACACGCGCGCAAAGACTCATCATTCTTACTATTTCAGCAATTTCTCCTTTTATAGTTTCCAGAACGATACTTTTACTGTTCCCGTACGGAAGTCGTTACTGAAGAACGCTGGGGGAAAAGAGATCAATGCAAAAAAAGAGAAAGAAATTGCCAAGGGCAAACTAAATTTCTCCCTCTGTCTATCTGCTCACCTCTCTGTCCATACCCTTCGTCATCCCTCCCTCATCCTCCCTCCATCTCTTTCTCCCTATCATTCTCTCTCTGGTGGAGGATAGTAATCCCATTAGGATCAATATTCCAGGCGAGTGAGCATCCTTTCACTGCAGCAATTACAAACCTTTAGAGACATAAAGGAGAGCATTTCTTCACAGCTTAGACCATCAATCAACTATTTAGCTTCCGAGGCAAAAGGGTGGTGTGTGCCCATGTGTGTGAGTTCACACGCGTGGCTCTGGATTCAGCAGTATTTTTCCGTCGGCACTAGTGAAATGACTGTTGGGATTTTCATCTTATGGATCCTATTATAGGTGTATGAATACATGAGAGAGCTTCTTAATGCACACTTCCTATCTGGCGGTGCAACAAGGCCCTATCAGCTCCCTTATGAATGCATGTATTAGCATTGTCCACAGGATTTCACAGACAGCTAAGCTGGGGTATTTACCCAGGGGTTAATATTTCATGCCTTCACGCTGGTCCGATCCCATCCGCCCTTCCTCAATCCTCATCCTCTCCATGGAATCACGGCAAGTTGATTCTGCAGCATCAAGTCAACACCGCGCAGAAGTATAAAACACTCACTGTGCTAATTTAACAGTCTTTTGAAGAGAAATCCTTGACAGCCTGGGAATTTCCCTTGTCATTCCCTTAAAAAATATCTCATGACCATTCATACCAAAGGCAGCCTTGCTCTTTCTACATGCTTCTAATAAGATTCTCTCTCTCCTCCCCCTCCTCTCTTTTTCTCTAATGAGGTGGCGTGACTGACAGCAATGGTGAGGGCATATCACTTCTCATCTTGTCAGCACTGTGGCCACTTGTGCCCCTCAATGTCACATGGGCTTCTCTTTGCCTGAAGGCCGATGGGTTCCATCTATCTAAATGCTCCACAACCCCTGCCCCCATCTTGCACGTCTCGTCCTCAGATAGAGGCAACCTCCATTCGGCCACGTTCAGCCGGCGAATTTGATGGCAGGCTCTCCAGCGCGGTGCAGATTCAGACCAAGAAGAGATGTGAACTTTATCAGAAGACTTCAAACACACCATATCCCTGTAATGAAAACGTACTCTGTGTGTGGGTTACAATCTGATAGAGACTATAACAATTTAATTAGTTCTTTACTGGAGTGGAAAATAGAAAATGCCATTTTGTAGGGCTGATGTGGGTTACAGCAGCTTTTAAAACAACAACCGCAAAAATATTAAAGCTCAAAAATAAACACCCTGGAAATGACAGATCCCAATGGTTTGCTATTTTTGTCAGAGCTGCATCATAGCCTGTGGCTCACACTGTCAAAATGATCATTCTAATTCTTAGCCATGAAAGAATTCAATTAGACTATCATTAGACCAGGCTGATGATGAGGTTCTGTTTATCGTTAACTTTACATTATTTGATTCTTCATTTAACAGGGAGCGCCTCATTTGCTGATGATCCATTTTAAGTACTTTTCTAAAAGTTTCTTTGGGCTCTAAATGGGGACTTTATCTATCTCTAGGAAACCATAAAATGGGTCCATATTCCTGTATTTGACCCATGCTTTGTGCTTTTACTCAGTGCAAATACAAGTTCGCTGTCTTTCTGGCTTTATTCAGAGGCTCGTGTGAGGCATATGAGAACATTTTTTAAAAAGCAACGAGAGCGGAAGGAGGTTTTAACTGGTGGTTTGTCCCTGTAAAGTCACGAAAAAAATGGGATATGGAGCAAAAATTGTGCATGCTTCGATGGAAGAGCACTCGTGTGAGCAACATAAGGGACTTGATGGCACTTGTGGTGGTGGATTAGCTGTTACATCCCTAACAGAAAGGGATAGCGGGAAAGAAGAGGGTAATGCTGAGCCCTCCTTTTGTGACTTCTTCCTTCCTACAACAGTAGACAGAGGAACAGATTGACTTCTCTAAGGCCAGTACACTCTGTTCTTTATTCCTGCTTCAGTTTTCAAACATTTAACACGCCAGGAGGGGGCTCTACTGTAGTTTGGAAAAGTCTGGGATTGAATTTTGGCTTTGCACCCTCGCCCCTGCTGGTGAATCCCTCTGCTAAGATGAGAGCGCATAACCTTTATATTCCAAACACATTTTCTCACTTTCAGCATGCACATATTCTCACATACATATTAAACACGAGTCTAGAGAAGGTCCCATACCAATCCCCCACTTGTTCCGCGAAACCCTGGAGATGGAGAACACAGGCTAACAAGACAGTAGGGGATGAAAACAGGTTGGGAGACAGCAGCGCTGGATAAAACTATGACAGGGTGGGAGACTTTCCACAGAATCAAACTGCGCATATTTTCATCTTTGCTCATAGATCAATTCCCACAGGACGTCAGTATGCCAAACCAAAGGCCTGCTGCGTCTGTTTACTCTGGGCTTCAAGAGAGGAGCCTGAATCAAACTAATTTTCAGCAAAAGAGAAATTATATCTCCTTTGATACCACTGTGCGTGAGGGCTGAATTTGCTATCAGAACTGCATCATCGAGCAGATAAGTCATGTTCCAATACTCTTCAGAAGCTGCGTGTCGACTCAACAGACGTGGATATCGAGATTGTGCAGTTTAAATGTGGAAAATTACCAAGCCACACAGAAAAAAATAAATAGGACGATAAAATAAATATATTTAACATTTGTTATATAAATGTAATGCATAAATGATAAATCAGGTCTGAGTGGCCATGGACAAATGGTGTGATAACTGCTGATCGCATCTCCAGCCTCACATACTCAGAAGCCTGGAACTCAAACATTAGCTTTAAAGTTTGTTTATCTCGCCGCACACCTTCCCAATTATAATGCCAAGAGTGTCGCTTCTGTGAATCCGCAAGCAATTTTCCAGACAACAACCCAGCAAGACAAATTTAGGCAACATAAATGCATGGACATTTAAAATGGTAATATGGTTCTGCTTTGCCGTTCGCTCCGTTCATTTCCTGCTGGTTTCTGCTTGTTAAGTGTATGCATGTGTGTATTTCGGTGAATAGATATGTGCTGACAGTCTGGCAGCCTCCATCAGAGCCCTGCATCTCTGTCAGACCGCAGGCCCACTGACTGATGAGGGGAAGAGCAGCAAAGTGGAAAATGAGGCAGGAAGAAGGAGGGAGAGGATGGAGGTGTGGTAGGAGAGAGGAAATGGGAGGGGGACTGGACCTCAGTACGGAATCAGGAAAAGGGACTGGAAGGTAAAAACGGGTGTGACTGCGCCAGCAATGTGGTGGGAGAAGAAGAAGGTGTCATGGGAACGTGGTGACAAATAAACAGGCTAAAAAAAGAAGATGAGGCTGATTTAATAGCTGCTGCATGTATCTTTGTCTTGTTTGTTCGAGGGGGTGCTGAGTGGCAGGGTGTAATAAGAAATGTGACCTATGATGAGATGCAGAAAGATTTCAGAACTCACATGCAGATGAGCTCATGTATGGAGGCCATGAAGAATCATTTCCTATTGATTTGGAAGCTTCTCTGGCATTTGTGGAGTAATCCATGACTATCTCACTCTGTTAAAATTATGAGAAAATGTAGAAAACAAAGTTTATATAACCTAAATTAAATATGGATAGAAGTCCTTAATTTACTTCTTGCAGAACTGTTTTAATCAGAATATGAAGCTACTGAAACAAGACATCTTTCAGGGAATATTTCTGTTTTTTTCCTCCGTTTTTTCTTGATTGGGGTCACAGGGAGGATGCTGGAGCCCATCCCAGCTACATATGGGTGACGCCGGGGTACGCCCTCGAATGAGTCGCCAGCTCATCGCAGGGCCCTATGTGACCATTTGGGGGTTAGGTGTCAAGCTCAAGGGTACCTTGGCAGCGTTCTGAAGGTGTCCTGGCATCTCCTCATGCTACACCACACCAGCCATTGTTTTGTCTGCACTGGGGCTTGAACCCTCCACTTCTCAGCCAAGTTCCCTACAGATTGAGCTACCACTGCCCTTTTTCCTTCGTCTTCTTTTTTTGAAAACACTTTGATACAAAAATGAACAATAAACTAAGAGATGGGGGAAATCAGTTGCTGATTCTCCTCAGGGGCCCTGCAGCTCTTGCCTGCAGGAGCCAATCACAGTGCAGACTCGTGGCAGCCTTCTGAATTTTTCCAGATGGTGTGATTGTGTGATTACCAGACAGGAACCACTCTGTGTATCTGTTGTGCAGATTATCTCACAATGGCGTCCTGACATCTACATCCAGCATCTGTAGCCGGCTTGTCGTCTGAAATCAACATGTTCTGCTCCTTTGTGAGTGCCCCACGTCGTCTACCCCGAGCTGCGGATGCATGTCAAAACACACAGGTGTTGGAACAGTGCTGCCTTTAATCCACGATGATTTTTTTCCCCTTTAAGCTCATCACATGTTCCTAAAAACAGCAGCTGCGCTGTGAAAAAGTAATGATAATCCATTACACTGCTCGCTGCTTCTGCAGCAGCTGAGATTGCTGTGGGATACATCACAATCCTTGGCTTAAGTTCAGGTGGATAAAGGTTTTGGTTAATGGCAGACTTTCATTGGCTCTCTCAGCCATGGGCTGACTAACTCACCTGTCATTCTTTTGGAATCTTACCATGATCTTATCAAGGCAAAATTGTTACTCATTTTTCACTTCATCCTCTTCCACAATGACACTCTCATACTACGTTTCTTGGCACCCCGAGTGTGGTTTGATGCTGCTGCACTCATGACCGTGTGCTTCACATTTTCATGATGTCTTCCCTGAAGCTGGACATTGCCAATCTCCACGGTAACAGGGTGGGTCACTCAGCAGGACACTTGTCTATTGGACCTTATGATTCTCAAGACCCCCCTCCTCCTTCTCTGGACCTGACGGCCGCACCTATCTCTGACTCTGTCCACAGGTCCTTCTAGGTATGTGGGTTAAATTCTCCCCCTCCTTTCTTTGTCTTTTAGATTCTTTTCCTGTTCTGTTTTTCTCATGTTTTGTTCCTGTTGTTTGATTTGATTATCATTTCCTCCAGACTGTGAGTCTTGGATTGGTACTGCACTACAACTGTGGACTGAATGAAGTGTCTGTAAATGCCGTCTGGTGTCTGAAATTGCCTTGGAGTCCTTTATTGGTTCAATTATGTCACCCTCTGTCATGACAGTTTGTGTGGACTGTTATCTTGCTGTCCTGGCATGTCGTAAGGTGAAATATTTGGTCTGTGCTCCACTGTGATGGTGCAGGTGGTAAACCTCCAGGTTCACTACAAAGCCTATTAATTGATACTAAACATGTGTTAAGAGCAAGTGTGGAAAGATCAAATGTAGCAGAGAACTGCACAGAACACCCAGAGGTATGACACGCCTGCCGAGTTCACGTGGTCCTCTGTGCATGTGTTCACATGGGAAACGTATGAGTGGATACTGTTAACATACAGGGAAAGATGAAAAAGCGTGGCTTGACCTTGAGGCTCTTGCTTAAAGTAAAGCGGCATCAACAACAACGGGGGCAACCCGCCCGACTAGGCACCAGCCTGTAACAAGCTCCCTCTCCCACCTTGTCAGTGCTTTTTTGTTTGCAGGAGAGATCAGATGAATAAGCTCACAGGAAGCCTATAGGAGGACCAAACAATTCAAATGCCAGCGGGGTGATTGATTAGCTGACCTGACCTGGACTCCTGCATCAATGAAATGGATCATGAAAGAACATCAAAGGGTGTGTCTGTGTGTGTGTTAGAGAGATTTCTAATGTTGCTCTAAAAGGACGGTCATAGAAGATAAACTGTCAGATTTGCAGTCAATTATTAATGAGGTTGTTTGGTATTTAAAAGCGAGGGAAAGTGACACTAACATCCTTCATCTCTGCTTTATTGTCCATTTCTATCATCATATACCCTGCCACCCACTCTCTCAACTGTTACCTCAAGGCAACCCAAGCATAGATGTGCTATTTCTGCTTGTTTGCCTGCTTTCTCATGGATGAGCACAGTTTCAGAAAGATTTTAGAAAATAAAATCTGGAGACTTATTTGTGGATTCTCCTGACACTGAGCAGGAGCCTGAACACATCACACACCATGAAATACCATGAAATATGCATCTTTAAAAAACAGTCTTCATGGTGCACACATTTAGCTTAGCTCAGCGTAGCATTGCTTTACGCACAAGCACTCTGGTCTGTAAAAAAAGGTAAAATTTATTACACTTATTTATGTACCAACTGTGGTCTAATCTTCACAATAGTTAGCTTTAAAAAAAAAATGCTTTCTCTACTGCTTCACATTGAAAATAACGTCCATGATTGTTTCTTCACGTCATTGAGGATAAGGCGGAGAAAAGTGCTTCCACAAATCACAGGAGGGTGCCGGTTTGACACTGAATGTCATTTATAGGGTATCACTGGATGAAACAAAGCACAGAGTTTATTTGCACACAGAGATGAGTGCATCCTTCATTGTTTCCTGTGTGACTTATGCTTATGTTGCACCACGTATCAAATGCGACACGCACGCCTTGTTCCCTCTGCTTGACTGCATCCAAACCATGTTGGCCAATTTATGTGGAGACGTGGCGTCCCAAGCCGAGGCCATCTAAACAATCAAGGCTCGCCGATGAGACCCAGGGGGAGATGAAGACGGTAGGGAGGCTGAGGAAGAAAGAATGGAGGGGAACGCTCACAGAGGAGTATGAGGTGGGAGGACGATGAGGATGAAGAAAACAGGCAACAAAAAAAAAACAGGCAAAATCAGAAGATAAACGAGGTGCTATTTCAGTGGCAGGATTTATGTACTGTCAACATTACCCTCGCTATTAGGGGGAATCCAATTACTCTGTGCCTCTCCTTTCTCTCTGGGAGGGAGGAAAGAAGGAAGCAACAGAATGAAAGATGAAAAGAAACTGATACACCGAGTGTGAGACAGGAGGAGGAAGAGAAAACGCCATGATTCCTCCACTTTCCAACACATATTCAGACATTAAGGAGAGTGAGTGTGAGGTAAAGCAGAATGAACTAAAAAAACTGAATGAAAGAGACAGGACGAAGGAAGCACAATGGTGGGACGTACAATTTTTAACACAGAAAGTAGAAGTACACGGACCCACGCAAGAGGAGAGGCAGAGGGGTTGTGAAAAGAGAAACGGGAAGGGGAGATTTAGAAAGACAAAACCTCCGACTGGATTTAATTGCATGCACCTCTGCTTTTAAATGGGTGATAAATTATACATGAAGGATGCCAAGACAATAATCATGAGCTGTTTTCATGCACAGTGGCGGGATGAGAGTAGACAGAGAACAGCGCAGGCATGGAAGGCTGGAGTCAGCTGAGATAAACGCTACAGGAGAATCTCTGGAGAGAGCGCGAGGTCTGGGAGTGCAAATCTCAGTGCATTACCATGATATTATGGAGGATTCATAAGGAGAGGCTAGTCTTGGCTGGGTTTCAAAGGACACAGATACATGTACACCCACAGGAATCATGTACACACACACACACACACACACACACACACACACACACACACACACACACACACACACACAGGTTTGATTAGAAAACAGTACTAAACGGCCCTCCGGTTATATTCCCGAAGGATGTAACACCTTAAATTTCTGGCTTTGTTATGTGGCTTAACACCTGAAGCAGGCACACAGACACACACACACACACACACTGAAGATCCGTTTTCCTGCTTCGTCAATACTCTCCCACAAAACACACCACTGCACTCCTTTTTCCATCGCCATTATCCTCCGATCCCATCCATCCGCATCAGTAGAACTTTAAGCAGCAGGGATGCATTCCTCCTCAACCTCATCTGATAATCATTATAAATCTCTATTAAACCCCCACTTTCTGGATAGATGGGGAATGTCAGCCCACATCTGGCACCCTGTTTAAAAGTGTGAGCCGGTCTGGGTATCTGTGTGTGTGTGTGCGTGTGTGTGTGTGTGTGTGTGTGGGTGTGGGTGTGTGTGTTTAAAAATCTATAAAGGGAAAGAGCGGGGAAAAAGGCATGGTAATAAGAGAAATACAAACCGACACTCTAGCAAAAACCAAATGATGACAGAAAATCAAAAATCTTACTGCCACATAATGTCCGTTCCTCTCCTCTGCTCTGTGCACATGTGTGTGTGTTTGTGTGTGTGTTTGCGCACTTGCTGTGTCAGAGCAGCCAGTGATCGCAGCGGTGCTGTTGTGCCCTTAAGCACAGCCACTTAACCCAGGCTAACTCACTCACTCAATACACTCAATACCCAGTCGGGCAAAAATGGAAAGCCTGCAGTGGCATGCTGCTTAGCATAAAAACTATAAAAAGACACAGAGCCTCTGTTATTCTGTGTCCACAGATTGTGTGCTTGTCTGCTATATCTGCTATAGCTGAGGGTAGAAAGCCGTGTGTGTGCGTTTGTGTGCACATTTGTGTGTCAATGATCCTTAGTGGCTGGCTGGGGGCACTGCCACTCTGGATAGCTGCAGCAGCTCTGAGGCAGATAGTCAGTCAGCTCTAACTGCTTCCCCCTGGTTGGTGTGCAGAAGGCACAAATGCGTGCGCACACTCACCCAGATTGAAAAGAAAGGTCAATTTCTTGCCACGCCGCTGGTCTGCCCAGGAAACCTGAATTGATTGATTTGACTCGATTCCACCGCAGGCCGAGAAAGTGGGAGAAATATGATGGATGGAGCGAGTGACAGCGCAGATAGAAAGATGAAGGGAGGAGTGGCGAGGATGAGGGGAAGGGAGGCGGGCGGAAAATATGAAACAAAATATGTTTACCGGGTGGATTTTATACCGCAAAATCTGAAAGAGCAACACTTTAAAATGTGTTATACACTGTAAGCCAAGAAATATGATCAACATTCACACACACACACACACACACACCACACACACACACACACACCACACACACACACACACACACACACACACACACACACACACAAATACACCTTGGTGTGAACCTGGCATGGTGAAAGTGTGTGAAGAGAAGCGGGATTGGATCACTCTATTCTAGTCATGGTGTCGGGTCCCGGGGAGTGTGGAGTAGAGGTAGATTTTGTGTGAACAGATGGTGTTTACCTAGCAGCAGGTTGGTTATGCTGGTTGAGCCACCTTACCTCCTCCCCTCCCTGCCCAATATGCAGTATTGACCAGACAACGAGCGTGTGCAGCACGCACAAACGCGCGCCCACGTGCGCAGACAGCTACTTAGACACTTCCCTCATTTGGCTGATAACTCAGCAAGCCGTTGTCGGGGAAAGGAGATAAACGAAATGAAAGCGGGAGACGGCGGCAGGAGAGGGAGTGTCGTGGATGGAGAGAAGGACTAAGAGTAACAGAGGGGGAGGAGGAAATGGGCCATTGATGTGTTTTTTCTGGTTCATAGTTATGTAGGTCGCTTTTTTTTTCTCCAATGGAGGAATTTGTAAATCTGACATTATAAAGCATTTGGCCCGCAGTGAGGCTTGTGAAGACGTTCCGTCTTTTCCGCTCACTTTCACCGCGCCGATCCTTGGTTAGCTAGATGCTACATCACCTGATTCGAGCAGTCGAAATCAAGGGAGAGGGGGATGCAGAACAGAAAAAGGATGCCTGATTGGTTTTCAGCCAAAGGGTCACAAACAAGTGAAAAAGAGAGAATATTTGAAAGTGAAATAGATCCGTTGACTGCACACACTCACACGCACACTCACATGCGCAACAAAAGGGTTGAGAGCTCTAAGAGACATTCCTAGATGGCTGCTGAATTTTAAATTAAAATGTTTGTTCAATGTATTTCACGCTTGTCTTCTTCCTACATGTTCTTGCAATAATGCATTTGTTTATGTCATCGAAGGAAGGGAGGGCGGGAGGCAGGAAGGAAGCTAGGACACTTGGAAGGAAATCCAATTTTTCTTGTCTGTATTTAAATATCGGAAACTGTTGCCCCCGTGTTCAGCATTCCTATCTGTGTGTGTGTGTGTGTGTGTGTGTGTGTGTGTGTGTGTGTGTGTGTGGTGATGCAGCAGCTGTGGATGGCTGCAGTTTTGGATGAAACCGAGGTGGACGTGGCTTTTTATAATCCTGCTTTGATGAAAATGATCGTATTCAACAGAACACTGGCATCATGCAATAAATACTTGGGGGTAAATAAAACTGTTTTCTTTTTCTTCAAAGCTTTTCCGACATGTAAGTGCTTTATTGTTGATAATATAGCGCGGAGCACATCTGCAGGACTGTGTGGCATTGTTTCTCTGCTGGCTCACATCATCTGACATTAGATCACACTGAAACCCATTTGATGTGAATCAAACTGACTGGCTGGTGGATGTTGCACGTGCAGATCGGTTTAAGCTGAAAGATGCTCTAGTGCACACAAAGGCAGCAACGTACACAGACACACACAAATTCATCCTCACATTTCTATGGTTGTGGGGACTTACAGAGATGTAATGAATTACCCGTCTCCTTCCTGACCCCTAACCACCCTGACTAACCCAAACCTTAACCTCAACCTTAAAACCATGTCGTAACCTTCAAACACTCGAACGTTGTGGGGCCCAGCAAAATGCCTCCATTTTGCAAACATAGCCCCACTTTGCTAGCAGAACAAGGATGCTGGTATTCAATATGTGGTCAATGTGCACACACACACACACACACACACTCACGCACACACACTCACACACACACGCACTGACTCCCCTGAGCTGGGCTCTAAAGAGCACTAAAAGCTAAGTGAAAATTTAAAAAAAAAAGAAAAGAAATGGAGGTGAAAGGGTGTGAAGGTGGGGGACTGGAGGGCAGGAAAAGGATGGACCCAAAATGAAAGAGGGAAGTAAAGATTTGTTTCCTCTGTTATATGTTTATGTGAGCTAATACAGTCGAAATTAGGAGAATGAAAACACATTTACCTTCATATGAAATGTTACTGATTATGTTTATTTTTTGAGGGCTTCTTCTCACATTTATGTGATTATGAAATTTGTGAAGTTGTGTGCTTAAACTAGATTAATTAGACTAATTCTCCAACACAATTATTACCACACTAATGCGCTAGAGCCCGTCTTCGACAGGAAGTGTTCACAGACTTCCACCGAGTTGATGTTTTGGTTAAGCTGCGAGGTACTTTACAACTTGGATCAGAAGCACATGAAACAAGGGTGTTACATTGGCAACACAACTGAGAGCCTTTTACAACGCGGCGTCTTGTCTTCCTTTTCTTTCCTGCTGTTTCTCTTTGTCCCTCGCCTTCTCTCTCACTCGCGCTTCGTCCATCTGTGCCGGTGCAGAGGGACGGACCTTCTCCATTAGCTGCCTCTGCTGGGGACGTCGCCGGGGCCGCAGGAAGGCGTACGATAGGACGGAAACGACACTTGTGGTCCTGAGAGGCTCGCTGACACTGCAGTCTTTTGGTCAGTTTTAGGACAACAAAAGCATTTTGCAGGTTTTTTTGTATCAGTTCAAGATAAAAAGCACCTCGGATTCATTGAGTTTCATCGCTTTCCTTTAATATTCTAATGCTGATTCCCTCCCCCCACCTATTATTATGATTTGACACCTTATTTAGCATAGGCTGGGAAGTGGTACTATAAATTTGTGCAGCATTCATCAGGTTTTTTGCAGTCTATAAAAAAAAAGCAGATCTGCAAAGCTTGGACTGTGTGGAGGAAACATATTTGTGGAGCTTCTGAGATGGCGTCTCTCTCTCTTTTTCTCTTCAGAGGCCATTCAATTTGGCACTGTTAAAAAAAAAAGATAGCTCCACCGTCTGATCCCAGCGCTGCCGAATTTTCCTGCTCAGGGTGTTGTCCCGATCTCACCTAGTCTGCTGAATGTGATCATAAAAGAGATGAGCACATTAGAGCTCAGGAAAAAAAAAATAAAAAAATGAGGGAAGTTAAGAAGCTGTTAAAAGCCCCGACCCTTCCTCCGACCGCGCTGCATCAGAGGGGGCGGGGGAATCACTAAGCAACATGGATGAGTGTGTTTAGGGAGAAACACTCCTACGGTTTCGACGGTCAATCTTCCTTTTTTCTCTGTGATCCCTCGTTCCTGAGGAGCCAGCGTGTGTGTCTGAGTGGGTGAAACACAGCCACAGTCCCACAGCGTCCCCCGAGACCCCACTTCAAACAGACTGGAGAAATACAGCCCGGGGTTCGCATGCTGGATATGTGTGTCGGTATATAAACACACACACACTCACAATTGTCCTCCCTCTTTTGTTTTATCACTCATGTCTAGTTTTAAAATTAAATTGTATTTGGTTGTATAGATTTTGTTAACGCAACCCATTATTACTGACTTTGGAAAACAAACTGTTAGAGCTAAAATGCTTATCTTTCATCCGGTTCCCCACCTCTCTCCTAAATACACACACACACGCAGAAACACGCGCACGTGCACAGGCGTAATTAAGCAATTCCATTGTGTCTATTAAGCGAGGAGGCCTCCACGCTGCGAGAGACATATTAAAATCAGGATTAACCCAAAACAATTACAAAATGCATCAGACAGACACTACCCCCCCCCCCCCCCATCCTCAAGATGGCACTTGTGTGTACATTTGTGAGATCATCAGCGTGCGTCACCATTGGCTTGGCTCACGGTATGTTTTATTTAACATTTGCAAGCAAACGTGGTGGGGACCTTGAAACCGCACGCGACTTTTAAACACAAACCCGCGTTGAACAGTGCAACCGCGGCAACCGAAGTCCCGTGATATATGAGAGAGCGAGGGGGGTAACAACACAAAGCATGCCGCATAGAAAACGAGGAGGAAGCCAATTTCCCAAACAATGAACAAACACAGAAGATGGGGGAGCGATTTGCTCCATTACTAAATATCAGAAGGTAAAATGTCTGTCGTTTTCTTTGCCGTAAGTGGGACATCGGCGCCACTCCCTCTCCAGGTATCTGTACATTTCCATTCTCCTTCTCCTTTCCCTCCCTATACAAATCACTGAGTTCTCGGAGAGTGAAATCAATTTGCTCAACACATTAAATACCTCCACGCTGCTGCTGACTCTGTGACACTGTTAGTGCCCTTAGATCATTCGGAGATAAGTTTGTTTGTGGTTCCGCAAAGTGCAAATGAATATTAGTGAATCGTCGCGCAGTTCCTGCCCTGTTTTGACGAGGCCAACTCAGAAATGGCCTTTTTATTCCAGTTTATGTTCCACGTTCTTTCAATAATCCCGCAGGTGGTTGTTTTTTTCCCCGTCTTTATTGTAAAATGATAATTGTGCTGCTAACCCATCGTTGCTATCGACTCTGCATTTAACTCTCACTTTATGCCTCACCTCTGTCCATTTATCTATCTCTTGCTCCTCGATCCTCTTTACTTCCCAGCAAAGGAAGACGTGGGAAGTCTACCTGCTGGATAATCCTGCATTACATCCTTAATCCCCAAACTGGTTTCACATACGCAAATACACACACACACACACACACACACACACACACACACACACACACAGTATGCATATGCGTTCATACATGACAAACACATTACAGATCCAGCATCACATACCTGAAGTACATTTTCATTGAGATCTATAATATTCTACATCTGTGTTTATTTTCCTCATTGCAGTGAACATCGTGCATATTGTCTCCTGCCCAGATCTTGAAAACGGAACACGCCGTGGCTATATGGACTGTGACGCGACAAGAGACACGAGGAAAGCAACTGAGAGGCACACACATATGTGTGCGTGCACATGCGTGTGTGTGGTGGGTGTAGGGCAAAGGGTGAGAGATACTGTGAAAATGAAATATGGTGGCAGAGGGATGGAGATGGAGCTGTGGGGCGAGAAACAGACGGGAGGACTGGAGACTGGGGAGGTGTTTGGGGAGCTCTCAGAAGTGCTTCTCATTAGCGAGCGGCTCCGGGGTCCAGTCACTTGCCATTGATTTGTTTAAAATCCAAAGCTGAGCACTCGACAAGCTTGGCGTCCTCAAGTCCCCGTCATGCCCAACAACCCACTTCAATAACCAATCATGGGTGAAATCAACCATCTCCACGACGCGGGTGTCACTGAGTTATAGCTTAATGAATTTAAAATGGATGGAAGATGTCACATTATATCTAATGCTGATTTTACACACTCTGCATCCTAGTCTACCCCCAGCCTCCATCCGTATGTGATCCAAAGCCTTTGAATGGAAGCTATGGCTAATCAATAGCAATCTATGGCAGACCTCACAATGCTAATGGAACTGTGCAAGATCTGGCACAGGGCCAGCGCCATCATGGCAGCATCACACACACACACACACACACACACACACCACACACACACACACACACACACACACACACACACCTATACACATTAAGGCACACGGAGTCACAATGTGTGTCAATACAGAAGACAAAGAGAAAGATGAACGAGCTGTGCGACATTGTTTAGGTGATCAGGAATGATCGATGGAATCATTTCCCCGTCCCCTCTGCCCCGTTGCACGGCCCATCTCCCCTGATGGCCTCTGCAAGAACTGGTCATTAGGAGCACATCTCACACACACACATGCTAAAATAGAGGCCAAGTTTCACTTTGTCATCATCTCTTTGGCAAGGTCAGCGTGTCCTGTTTCACAAAGACGCACTTTAGCGACAACACCAGCGAGATGACCCGTGTCTGTTTTATTTGTTTAAATTGGTGTTGAGTCAAGAGATCTTGGCTGGAAGTAGATAAATGTAGATCCTTTCTTAAATATTAAATTACAGTACCAGAAAATGACAGAAACAGCACAATTACACTGACCTTTATAGTTCCCTACAGAGTCTGCAGGTCAGACTGAAGTCTCTGCACTATGGAAGCTCCCACTGGGCTGTAAATACTCTGTGACCTAAATTTGATTTTCCATTTCATCACCTATTTGCGGAAAGGAGCCTCTACACCGAGTTAATTGGGGTAAAAGTGACAGACCAATTTAGATGAACTTGGCAACCACGCCACAGACTGATGGACAGCTAATATGCTTCCTGAGGAGACACCTCAGTAAAACTAGCCAGAAAATGTGTTACCGTCTGCCTCAGGTCTGCTATGAGGTTACAGGGAATCTATATTCTGCATATGTCTGAATGTGGCAGCAGGTAATACAAACACTGCCTTCTATAGTGGTTTGTCAGACATCACCAGCACCTTCTGACACGTAGACATATTTGAATTTTAACTAATATCGTCACACAGTGGCTTTCGTTGAGTCCTGGGCTGCATCACAATACTCATCTATTCTTTCATTTGCCTATTTCTATTTCCATTGTCGTACGATGCCATGAGAGCTTGGCGAGATGTTCCGATTGCCCTCTGGTGGCAGGATGCAGGAATGCGAT
Organism: Takifugu flavidus; assembly: GCF_003711565.1. Lineage (NCBI taxonomy): Eukaryota > Metazoa > Chordata > Actinopteri > Tetraodontiformes > Tetraodontidae > Takifugu > Takifugu flavidus. The sequence goes on along the minus strand of NC_079528.1, from coordinate 3,428,026 downwards.
AAACAATAAGAAATGTTTCGCTCAAAGGACGATATCTGAAATCTTTTTACAGTTTTGCTCCCATCATGTTGCTCTACGAATCTTCTGTGAAACTGCAGTTTGTCGATGTACAATTTACAGCATTTTTACAGTCTTTCCATGCGGGCCTTTGGCCACAGAAGGTGGCCTCACCTTGAGTGCGAGGGCACCTCTGCTTCTAATCAGACCTTTGATATATTTTAGTTGACATAACAAAGTCAGAGAGAGACGAGCACAAGGACAGTAATTCTACCCACAAAACATATTTCCTCTATTGCTTAGCAAACAACATCTTCCTTTCTCTGCTTGTGAAGGTACTGACCCATTTTTTTCCTCTCCAGATGAAGGAGGGTGCACTACCTAACTTTCACCAGCAGAGGCGTCACTCTTTGAAACTGTCAAACGCAAACTCGGGAAGGCGGGTGCCGCTGCCATCACCCCCATCCCTTATAATTTCACATCTGTCGCGATGTGACAGCCAAGGAGGGAGAGTCGCTGGCGGGCTGCAGTGACTCACAGTGTGGCGCTGGAGGGAGAGGTAGTCTCTCCTGCTTTTTTATGTTAATAACGCAGAGGTAAGGGAAGTATCCAGGAGATGAGAGGAGGAGCTGCAGGAGAGAGAACAAAGGAAAAGGGGTGAAGAGTTCAAGAAGCTGGAGTCTGTGTTTTGGGGAGGAGGATATTAAAGATGAAGGAAGGTGCTGTGGAGGAGGAAATGTGGACACAAGGCAGCAGCAAGGCAGAGGAGCAGAGATAGCAGAGAAATAGGTATATGAGATAAGATGAAGCATAGAACAGAGGGGGGCGAGTAAGGTTTTGATTTTACAAACATCAGCATTATGAGCCAATAATTCACCGCCGCTGTTACCCGGAAGGTATAATGAGGCCATGCAGATGAATGGTGCTGACTCCGTGGCACCACCTTTGGGGCAGGGATGCTGAGATCGGTTTGTCACATGGGTGCGTTTGTACAGGCGCCGCGCTCGTCTGTCATGCAGTTTGATTTGGCACGGATCGATCACTGATTGCAGTCATACCAGAAACAAATGGAATAATGCTGCAACCGAAAACAGCTGCCCTGATTGAAGACATGATGGTTTCGTGCTTTGGGAAAATTAAGAGATGAATGAAGATGATGAACAAGGATGCAAAATCCTCTCCTTGATTAATTGGCAGAGCGAAGTAAGAAAAGGGCTGCAAATTAGATACGGCGTAAGCGCGTGATTACTTTTTTTCCCCCCCAACTTAAATTTCTCTCCTTGGTTTTCTTTTTTTTTCGGAAGAAACGGACCAGGCAGTGTCAGGTGTGGATGCAAGGCTGGTTAGAGATATAAGCGGCATGTGACGTGCTGGGGTATAGGTGACACACATGGCAGCGCCACATGCAGATGATACACATGAATGAGCAGCCAGACTAGTGAAGCATAAAACCAGCCAGCCCACTGATCAGAACTCCCCACCACCACCTCCACCACCACCAACACACAGAAAGAGATGCAAAAAGCATGCTGAGAGCACCGGTTAGCTTGCCAGCCCTTTACTCACCCAAATCACCGCTGTGTAAATTAATACCTCCAACCGTCCCCACAAACAGCCACACACTTTAACGCACGCAGGCAGGCAGGCGGACAGGCAGGGAGGCAGGCAGGCAGGCACGCGCTTTCAAATAAATCAATAACTATATTAAATATTTATTCAATTAAATGCACCCATAAAATCTGATCTTTTCAGTGTGAAGCATTCTGAAGCTCTTTAAAATAAAAAAAACAGAACAACACCCTCCGCGATCTAAATGATTTAGTGTTGTTTTCCATTTGCTTGTCTTTAAAAACTGATTTAAGCTGTGATGTTGATTTCACTCCCCCCCCCCCTCCCCCAACACTGTATGCAACCCTACAAATGCCTCCACCCAAGAGGGGCCACGCTGTATTACTGACGTGCAAAATCCATGACAGTCTCAAGACATAAGTACTGTGAAAGGAGCAACCTTCCGTCTTGAGTTTGAGGTAATTTTTATAAAATCTTGCAGAGAGCTGCAGATGAGAGCTCCATCACACGACGCTAATGCAAACCCCCGAAGCCCGCTGTCAGAAAATCTAACGCTGAACCGTCGCTGCGAGTGAGAGTTAGGCAAAACGCAACAGAAAGGATTGGCATCATCCTGTGCTCTCCTTCACACCAGTCACACTGATCCCAACAGCACACACAACCAACGCTTCACGCGCAGCAATTTAAAGGTCATCTTCACCGTTTTGTAATCAGAGAAATCCACAAACTATTAATTAATCAATTTCGAAGCACCAGTGGCTTTTCAGTTGGAGCTGCGCATTTATTTGTGCAGTTTTGATTCATCTCAATTAAAGTTAATGACAGGAAATTTCCCGCTCCGTCTTTTTAAATAATATGGCAGAGTACTGTGGCCGCGCCGCTTTGAATTAGAGTGATAATCCTGACCCAATTTTGTTTTTCATCTAATCCTGCAAAACTACGAATCCATACATGTGATGGCGAAAATGCACAGGGGGAGATGGTGCTATGTAGAATAAAGCACAGGGTGTCGGGGAAGGACACAGGGGGCTGAAAGCAATCTTCCAACTGACCTTGAGTGGGGAGGACAAAAGCATTTGTGTGTGTGTGTGTGTGTGTGTGTGTGTGTGTGTGTGTGTGTGTGTGTGTGTGTGCGCGCGAGAGAGAAAAGCACCGCGCAGAAAAAGGAGAGAAATACATAATCTATCTCTACTGGCAGAGGGAAACAAATGCTTACACTGAGATTGAGGACATATTGCCCTCAGTTATCCACACACACACACACACACACACACACACACACACACACACACACACACACACACACACATACACACACACACACAAACAGAGTTTTGGCTTAAAGATTGGATTGAAAAGGAGAAAGGCTCATTTTTGTGAAAGAGGTGGGAAATAACCAGGGAAGTGGACAGAACAGAAGAGTGGGTAGGGACGCTGAAATAGGTTGAAACAAAGGAGGAAGCAGACAGAGACAGATGGACGGAGTAAAGAGAGGGAGCAGTGAAGGAGACGTGGCTGCGAGTGACCGTCCTTTGTAGATGACCATCGTTGCTCAGTTTTGAGTCAGCTTCACTGAGACGGAGTCTTAATGACTCACGGCCAAAGACTCCACATAATCAAGCTGGGAATGTGTGGGTCTGTGTGGGCCTGTGTGTGTCACGGAGCGTCCCTGTGTGTGTATAAGCCACTGGTCTTATAACAGAGAACTTTATTACCATCTGTTCCCACACATGCTTATTTGTTTAGCCGTGACACACATGTCTTCTTTGCTGTCTGATGTTTTTTCTTTGCTCTGAGCCTTTTCCAATCAGTACTCCTTGTTCTGCTATCCTTTATACCCAGGCTGAATCTGTATCTCCTGGTCAAATTTCAATGAACTGTCTGGTCCAAATAAACACGTTATGAATGAATGAAATATCATTGCAATAGTGGCTTTCCAAATACATTGTTTAAATGGTATCAAACTAAAGTCCGTCATTGAAAGTTTTCGCGCGCATGTGTGCGTGTGTGTTTGTCTCTGAGAGAGGGAGAGAGCAGTGGATGCAGGGGTGGGCCTCAGTACCTGTAGAGGCCATTAGGTGGAGCTGGTGCCTGACTAAGGAAGGGAGGAAGAGAGAAAGAGAGAGAGAGAGGGAGAACAAGAGAGAAATAAAGGGGAGGGCTGACCCTTTTCTGAGGTTTATCCCTATATTTCCCAGTCAGCATAATAATTAGTATATCAATTAGTACTGATGCAAAAAAGATAGACATTGTGCACTCGATAATATCACCTTTACAAAAGTCTGGGCAGTCACCTATGACCAAACTGGGTTGCCACATTTTTCAGTTCCAATAATTAAACCCGTGCGTTTGAAAAATTAAAAAAAACGAGTGCTTTTGAAAGTACGAGTTCAACGAGAGTGACGTTGCCTGTTGTGAAAGCAAAGGCCTCAAATGAGCCCGACTCGCTCTGAAATCATCCAGAACAAAGGGGCAGACATTCGAGAGACCACGCAGACACCGGTGCTCTGCAACCACACACATCTTGTTGGCAGTTGAGAGAAAAGAGACGGTTGCCTGGAGGCAGGGCAGGTGTCCACAGATGGAGCTCTCTCACTGTTTCTCCTTCACAGATGGACCCAGTCACACCTATTTCACTCGCCCATGCCCTGTAGCTGCATCATCAGCGTGAGCGTGTTTACCTGTCTGACATGTTTATTGTCTGACAAAAACGGGTGTCTCCTCTTTAACGTGCCCTCTCCTGGCCCGGCTTTAACCCACGCCCGAGATCGGGGAGTGTGGCTGCCGCTATCGTGTGGAAATGCCAACCTTCCATCAGTCTTGTCAATCCATGAAAGCCAAAATGAAAATTACAGTCAGCGTGCGCGTTCACCGAGGTGCGCGCTTCCTAAACCACAGCGAGGGTATCATGCAAATTAGACGCAAAATGGGTGTTCTGGCTGGGGAGGAAATTTAATTTCATTTCATATTTGCACATTTAGTGACAGCTGAACACGCTTGAGGTGGCCTGCGGAGGGTCAGTCCGTCTCAAACGACAGGGGGGGTCCCGCTGGCCAACGAGACCACCCGGGCCCACGAAGCAAGAAGTGAACCGCGATCAGTCATCTGTCTTTATAAACCTATAGCAGTCAGGACCCACCTAATTAGTCACCATGGAAACCATGGCTAATTCCCTGGTCTGCCATGCCAATCACGTCCCGTCTGTGGCGGCAATCAGAAAAACACATTTATCCACTGCTGGGCCGGATCTGTGCAGCGTGTGTCTTTGTGTGTGTGCATGTACGTGGGTGGTTCAGGGAGCGTGTGCAAGTACATGATCTATGTAAAAAAAAAAAAAAGTCATCTCCTCAGACAAGGTTGCCTTTAATTATGTATTCATGGGGGGGGGTAATACCCTATCTTTATGATAGCTTTTCAGCTTGGAAATTGTGTCAGAGAAGAGTGTGACATGTTGTTATTGTCTGTGGGAACTGTTTGATTAGCTTGATGAGTGCTAGCAATCCCCTCACACCCACAAGGCAATCAAACAATTATTATATACACACACACACCACACACACACACACACACACACACACACACACACACACACAGTATAGTGTAGACACGTTTCACCTGTTCCCTACAGCCAAACTCTTTTGTCGGATAACCCCCCCCCTACTGCTTCGCACATTCACTCGCCGGTTTCAGAACAAATCACCATTTGATTTCTAAATTAACTCCGCATCACATCTTACTGTTCAATCAATTAATCAGCATTAAATTAGAAAGGCAAATCCCTAGAAATAACCTTGTAAATATTGAGGGACGACTCACATGAATAAATTATGGATTGAAAAGGAACGGGGAGGGGGGGTAACTCGTGCCATTTCTCGCCATCAGCTACCTGTCACTCACTGTAATTACCATCAGCTGGAATGTGCTCACCAGAAGGCTGGGGGCAGACACACAGGGGCACACACACACACACACACACACACACACACACACACACACTTTCACACACCAATTTGAAATCAATGACCAATGGACAAACAGGCTTGTTCGTGGCCGTGCACGGGCGGCACATACTGACATCCATAGATGCCGATCTTAACTTCAAGCGCACATCAAAGCTAAGTTCTATTCAGATCTATGCCGTTTGATCCCCGGCGCTGCGGACGTGTGCTGAAAGGCACGGGTGGAAAAACACGAGAAATAATTGAAGACGGTCTTTCTGAGTGTGTCCTTCAGTGTACACTCGAATTACAGCGGTGCTCCATCACTCCTGTTGTCTGGAGGGAGGACAGCACGATGCCATATGGCTGCGTGGGGACAAAGAAGCATCCGAGGGTCTCTTACCTGTCTCATGGGAGAGGGTCTTGTTTCTTCCTGTGTTGCCCGAGTGATGCATCGCTCCGTACTTGTCTCTGCCTGTGGTTAACCCTCTACCCTTATCTCCTCGCCTCCACACTCCACTCCTCTCCACTCCCTTCAAGCTCCTCTTTTCTTGATTCTCAATCTTTTTGCCCTCTTTTTCGTCTCCCCTCTGACAAAGTCTTTGCCACCTCTCTTCTCTGTCACGCCTTTTGCCAGCGCTCTTCTTCACTCTTTGTTTCCCGCTCCTCTCCTCTCTGTGCCTGGTTGCAGGCAAGTTCTTTGAAGAGCAGCCTGCTGGCTGAGTGCTGGTGCTCCGTGAAGGAAGAGAGATGGAGAGGGAAACAGAGTGGGGGGAGGAGGAACGGGAGACGCACACTGGCCCGACGCACTCGCACACGTGTAGCTGTTTCGCTCTGCGGAGGTGAATGCCACACACTAAAACACCGGAGGGAGAAAGGATGAGCGCAAGGTCCCCGCGCGGCTACGCTCCTTCTTTCAAGAGAATGCAGGTTTTTTTTCTTTCCCTTGTTTCCAGTCCGTTGTGGTTTCTGCTGAATCCGTCACAGGTCAAGGCAAGCTGTGGCATTGGAGGGAGGGATGGGTGTTAAGACGCCGAGGGTGAAAAAGAGTGCCTTTCAGCCAGTGGCAAGCAGAGCAGAAGAGCAGGAGAGATGTGGCCGCTGCTCCATCCTCCATCTGCACACAGCTGAGACTGAGAGCAGACTAAACACACACTCGCACGGACTCGCTCACACACGCTCTCTCGCTTTCTCTCCTCCCTCTCAGAGCATCACCGAGGGTGGGGGGGGGGGGGGGGGGGATGCTGGGAGCTAAGGAATGAGCCCAAAGGGAGAGAGAACACAACAGGGATGGAGGTAGGGTGAAGAAGCAGCAGCTTAGTAGGAGATAGTGGGAGGGTTGGCAACAAGGGCAGGCGAGAAGCAAGAGATCCCTGAGTGTCGGGGCGCGACAGGGGGACAGAATCACCTGCGCGCCATAAAAAAGAATGGCATCACAGTCAAAAGGGGAGAGAGAGAACACAACAGGGATGGAGGTAGGGTGAAGAAGCAGCAGCTTAGTAGGAGATAGTGGGAGGGTTGGCAACAAGGGCAGGCGAGAAGCAAGAGATCCCTGAGTGTCGGGGCGCGACAGGGGGACAGAATCACCTGCGCGCCATAAAAAAGAATGGCATCACAGTCAAAAGGGGAGAGAGAGAACAGACCTGGGAGGAAAAAAGAGATACACAGTTGGAATGATGACAGAACGCATGGGGAGAGGTGAGGAGGGGAGATGGAAGGAAGGAAGGAAGTGTGATGTCACCACACATGTCAGATTTTACACGCCTGAACTCGCCTGTACAGAGTAAAGGGACGGAGCAATGTCGGAGAGAGTCACCACGTTTCCCTAATTGAACAAATCAACACTTTTGATGCTGAGATCCTGATAAAAGGTGAAGGGAAGTGAAGGGAAAACTTATGAACTCCATCAATTATTCAAGGTTTTGACTCTATTCTGAATTTCAAAAGGCATATTAAATACGGTATATTTCCAGTCAGTTTGGTTGGCTGTTTTCAAATGCTTCTGCTGCCATTCGGTGTCAGCGCATGGAATGTTAAGGAGAGTGCTAAAATTTCCACTTAAGCCTAAAGTGGACTCATATTACCACACGCAATTACTGCAGGTAATTTATGGCGAGGTCAAACATCCCAGATCCAGGATAATCACTATTTACTCCGGAAACCAAACCTTCCAATGTTCTTTTTTAGCATTCTCATTTATCAACCTGCACTAAAGGCGGATCCTCCTTTTCTTTTTCTGCCATATCTGGCTGGATTAAATCTCACCATTGTGGAGTGTAGTAGGGAAGTGGGGGGGGGTTAATACTAAATTTGGACCACCATCAGGAAATAAAACTAATGCTTGCGAAGGAAGGCAGAGTCGGGGCAAATAATACTAACAAAATACCAAATGAGGCACAACAACAAGTACAATGACTACCTGTATATCTGTGACCTCTACTACGAGTGAGTGAGTGAAGGTCCTGGAAAAGCCCAGCAGAGGGCAGTCATCCTTTCACCTGTTAAACCACGAGGTCATCTGCAGCTCATCATCTCGTCGACATAATAATAGCAAAGTCAATACTGGCCACGTTTGATAAGCTGTTGACACATTACTTAAGCAGCTTAGGGAACATCAGGAGTTTCGGCAGCCCTGAATCAGCAAAGCTGTTCACATCTCAGTGCGCTTTTAAGGATAACTCAGCGTGACTATGACGAATGATACTCAAACAACTTAATGGAGAAATGGCCTTTGTTTATTATGTTAGCCTTCTCTCGTCTCTTCTTACGCAGCATGAAAAGTGCGAGGAGAGTGAAGGTTACTGGAAGCTGTGGTAGAAACAGAACGCTGATACAGAAATAAAAAGCAAGACGTGTGCTGAAGTGAAAATGTGGACTGCTATTCGGAGAGACAGGTGTGCGCCTCGGCTGTGTGGTGGAGGAGAAGACGAGTGGTAAAGGCCAACCCCAGAGCCACCACTCTGGAGAACCGTTGTCTCTCCTCCTCATCGTCTACATCTCGTGACATTCTCAGATGCCATCTATCATACTCAACGAGTCATGGACATGTGCGCAGCTCAAACCCGGCTGATATGCGCGAGCGTGAACACGCATCTGACCACAAACCGTAGATAGACATAGACGGACACACAAACAGGGAGGAAGAGAGAGAGTGGGGGGTTGGCTATAAGCTCCCTTGGCACATACACAGACGCAGAGGCGACTTTACAGCAAAGGGTGGAGCCAGGGGTGGGTAGAAGAGGGAGGGGGTGGGTGTGCAGCTATGACTTCATAATATTAAAATGGGAAGAGTGGCCCAGGTAGAAACAGAGTGAGCGTACGGGAAGATGTTGGATTTCTAGATGAGGTTCATGTCAATTTGTCATGATAAAAAAAAAAACACATCTGGGACAGAAACAAATTGCTTTCTTGACAACACCTTGTAATACTCCATCATGCACACATGCACGTGGGCCAACTGCACACACACACACATGTATGTATGCATATATGTGAGCGCAAAGCTATAGATTTTCTCATACATGCTATTTATCAATGCCAGTCAGTATCATTATGCCTGGCATATCTGTATGAGCGTATACATTAGACGTATATAGGCTACACAGATTCCCAGATTCACTGGAGAGTCCATTCAGACCCATCACCTCCAGCGAGGGCAGCGCAAGGCAAGAAGGCTATAAAGAAGGAAGAACGATGGATGGAGTAAGAGTGCAGGCTGCAGACAAAACGAAGGAAGAAGTGCTTAGTGTGAGAAGTGAGACCTCTGCTTATTAGGTCTATTATGCAGATTCGTGCAATCTCTCTCCTTTTTTTCTTTATCTCATCATTAAACTTTTAGTTTCAAGCTGTGTTTCTGAAATTCTAACTAGGCGATTTGAATTGCAAGACGAAGATTTGCACACTCGACTGTGTTATTCCATGTTTTCTTTTTTGCTATTTCTCTTTATGCTGACACTTTTTGTTCTCTTCTGCTGTCCTCCCACTTGCATCCATTTGCCTCATATTCCTTCATACCTGCCTCCTGACCCGTACAACGCCAAGAAAGGGCGGATGAAGTTGTAAGAAGGAAAAACAGGAAAAAGGGAGAGGGGTGGGAGGGGTTGGGTGGGAGGGGTGGTGTGCTGTAAGGTGCCCCCACAGGTTGAACACGGTCATTTGTCATGAGGCTGAAAGCTTAAGAAAAGACTAGTTAACCTTTATAGCTGATCCCCACGAGACAGAGGAAAAACACAGCCTAGCAAAACACCTCCAGGAGAACGGCAGAGAACACACACACACTCTCACAAACACACACACACCTTCACAGACAGATGCCCCCTGCAGCCCCGAATCCAGAATCAATAGTAGCGAAACACGCTATATTCCTGTCATGGAAAGCTCTCAACGTCTCTGTGGTCCTTTTCCTCCCCCTGCATCCTTGTCAGGCCCACACCCTGCCACAGTAATTAATCACCTTGTGCTAATGAGCTATTAACTAATGACAGATTGACAAGCCTCTGCCTGAGCGAGTACTGCGCTTGTGTCAGTGAGCCTGTGAGTGTCACCAGAGCCACCCTCGGCACACTAAAGTGATTAATAAGGTTAAGCTCCTATTAGAATAGGATACAAGGAGTATCTCACACACACACACACACACACACACACACACACACCACACACACACACACAGACACACACAGACGTCTCAGTATCAATACATGTATGTATTTTTATCGAGGGTCTGATCACTGACTGGCCTGAGGCTCTATTGGTTTTGCAGTTTTGTTTTTTATTCCCCCAAAAAGTGCATTTGTTGACTGTCTGTTATCTGACTGGCCATGGCAGTCACCACTTAAGGTAAAAAATAAAAAGACAGAAAAAAAGGAAAATGCACCGCGGACCCAAACATTGGCAAGACCTGATTTCCTATAATGCTCTTCATCTGAAACTACAAGCACTTTGTCGCTGTTTCTTTGTTGACATTTTCAGCCAACGATATTGTCAACACTGTTATAGATGGGTCGATCAGGCCTTTGGTTGGTGTGTGACAAAAAAGAAGGAAAGAAAGGCAGAAAACAAAAGACATTGACAGACTTAAATAGCTGCTCTGTGTTGAAAGATACCTATAGCCGCCTCTCATGGATTCTAACGGCTTGATTTGACTCAAACTAAATCAAACAATGAGAATATGAAACACAGCCAACTTGCTCGAGACTACAGAGGTATTTACAGAGCAAGTCTGTACCTGGAGTCCATTTAATCTGATGTATCAGACTCCGAGGCCTCCGCTTTCTGATACCAAGAGAAATGTAGTTACAGCAAGATCATTTGATCCTCAAGAGAATCCCTGCACTGCATAATCGGTCTACCCTCAATCTACATGTGCCTGCGCAACTGTGTGTACACGTCGTGTGCACGAGCCAGCCACATGAACAGTGCAGTACCTTCCTCTTTGTGTCTCTGACCCAAGAGTGTGTCCCCCAGGACAGGTTTTGGTGCATACCGGCTCATTTGCATTCAAGCAGCCCTCTCATTTTTTTTCAGTGGATTTAGAAGTGAACAGCTGCTTAATGGTCATAGCTCTTCAGAGACAGGACATTGGGAAGTGCAGAGGGGGTTAGCCAGGCTTTCTGCACTACAAAACTTAAATACACACAGTGACTCACACATACACACACTTGCCAGGTAAAGCCCAGGGCAGCCATGGTTTTGAGAGTGAGATGTGACCATTTAGCAGATGTTTTCCACCCCAAAAGTGACTTCAGGGGCTTTTCACACTGTTTAATTTAACAACAGTGGGAAAGCAAGGGAAGTCGCGGGTGTATTATAATGAAGATGATGTGACTTTACTCTGTACGGATATAACAACAGGGTTGCTGCGCGAAACAAACAGTGGGATCGAGGCAGGATTTTTTCAGGAGGAGGGACGCCGAAAGCTGTCATTCTCGTGATCACTTGAACTCTGTCTCATCCTCTGGCAAATATTGGCACACGTGGAACGACTAAAAACACCATCACCTCCAAGCTCGTTTGTTTGTGTTTTGAGATGAGTGAACGCTCACGCGGACCATGTTTCATGTGCCAAAGAGGGGATTTTCAGGCAGATAAAAGTGGAGAGCAGAGCAGGGCAGAGCATCTCTTCATTGTCTCCTGCTTCACGTCTGCAGCATGAATCGACTGTTCTGTCTGAAGAAGCATTTCATCGTGAGCTTTTTGGGATGGAAGGAAGGATGGAAGGATGGATGAGATAGACAGAGAAGGTACAAATGTGACAACAACACATTCCTGAGGATAGCTTACAACTATGTTGACTATTGAAGAATATATTAAACATTTCAAAGGGGAGGGCTCTAAACACTAGCATGTTACAGCGGTGCCACAGCAACAAAAGATAATCACTGTCTGCTCAACATTGTGTTTCCAAGACAACACGGCAGCATGTGTTGGGAGCACCCCCTAAGTGGCTCTGACCTCTTTCTAATTTACAGCCACGTCTCTTGGGCCGAAAAGATCACACCAGACAGTAAGTTCCTGTGAAAATTGTATGACGAAACAGGTCAAATTTCAAAATAAAACACCCTGTGCTTTTGAGCATGAACAAATAAACAAAGAAAACCAAGGAAAGCATGGACTAAAATTATACAATTAAAAATAGATATTTTTGGGCAAGGTCAAGCATGCAACCAAGCATTTGTGACATATGCCCCTTTAATTTGTTCTAACTCAGCAAAGTCAAAGGTAGGTGACAAAGTGCCTGAAATTCCTGCAAACTTTTTTTTTTTCATCTGGGAAAAAAATAATTACTGCTTCCAATTTTCCATAATTTCACACTTTCAAAAACAGGCCTCATAAACTGTGCCTTTGTCAATGCTCTGAAAAAACGTTTGCCCGTGATGGTTTTTTTTTTCTTCTTCGTCTCAGTCTTTGCATCCCTCTAGGGGAACTAAAACTTTCCTCAAAGGCCCAGCGGGGTCTTTTTCCAGATACTAAACATGCAACAGAAGCCACAGACTAACAATAAGAAATGGCTGCAGTCAGGCAGGCTGGATGAATGAAGCTGATGAAATGGGAAACCAAATATAGAAGGAAGCAGCCAACCACATCATCGCGGTTCAGATAGCTGAATGATAATGAGATGCAATGAGAAGACAAAGAGGACAAGCAGGGGACAGGACAGCTCTAACATGGAGACAAATGACCTCTCGACATGGTGGGTCTGAGGTGGGCCGGCTAGAATAAAGACCTGCTATGTAGCAGGCAAAAGACTCCCAAATAGACATGAAGACATTGATCAAGCAAAAATTGTTCTGCATGTAACGTTCCCTTTTCTGCTCGATAAAGACGATGAATTTCGCAACGGGGAATTTAATCAGAAGCGCACACACAAGCAGAACGGCAACAAACCCGACATGGTTAGGTAAACAGTACAACACAAACAAAAGATTGTGTGTTTCAGTTTCGCTGAAGCCTGAACATCCAATCTGAAACCCTAAGCTGAAGGAAACATTGAGAAAAAGATGCATGTCGCAGCGAATCGTTCCTGTCTGGAAAATTGTGTCCATGAGTGTGTGAAGCCACAAAAACAGTTCAATCACTTAGTTTGTGGATGTAAAAATGCAGACGTGTCAGATGGAAACTGATTGGAAGATTTACCAGCTAGAGGTGGAGACAGACACAACAGGTGCATCACATGCAAATACATAGGAGGAGTCCAGACAACTCACAGAGACCGAGGCTGCTGCACGTACTGAAAAGAATGACGTTATTAACATTTAATAACCTAATGAATAGCTGACTGTGAGTTTGGGCTGCAGAAAGCACTCAAATGGTCCAAATTTTGATTATGGCTATCCTTTAAAACTGTTAAAATATATCGACAGAAGTGAACATCAACGTTCGGCAACAAGAACACTCCTGACTCTTCAGTGGGTGAACGGATACAAACGGGCGTCTCTCATCTCTGCCACCAGTGAGTGAGTGAATGAGTGAACTGATGATTGACTGAGTGAACTGAGACGTGCTCTAAGAAGGCACTTTAAGAGATCAACTATGGCAGAACAAGTGCTCTACAAAACCACTCCAGTCTACATGTAGCACCCCTGTTAAGACAAACAGGTGTTTCTGCATGGGTGTCGATTAGGGTTGATGGGACGTGTGTTGGAGGGTGATACTCTGGCTTCTTCCCGGGCACGAATGCAGCCTCTTTACTGGCCTGAATGGATTACAAAGTCTGTGCCACGCAGATCAATACACACAAGCTATAGCCAAATTAATTGCTTGTGACAATACAAGAGAAACCATAAAACTTGGAAGGGAAAGAGTCAGCCTTGGACGAAGGAGCACTGTAAACTTGGTGCATCTGTGTATTTGTGAGAGAGAAAGAGAGAGCGCGAGAGAGAGAAAGAGAGAGAGGGGGAGAGAAAGAGCTTACTGGCTTATTGTCTGAGGACATGCTTAAAATAGTCATTGTTAGTCAGTAAGCAATTCCTATTTGAGCGGCTCTAAATGGACACTTCATTCATTTACAGCAGGTGCCCTTGGACTTGGTAAAATCAAAGGTAGGGTTCTTTAGGAACCTCGCTGTGCACATTAAAACGGTGGAGCGGGGAAAAGAGAGAACGAGGGAGAAAACAAGAGGGAAACGGGGTGGAAAAACAAGCAGGTTCGAGGGGTTCCTGTCATTGTGATGGATGGATCGAGAGAATAGGGACTCCCCCAAGAAAAGGTGTAAAAATAGGATGGCACCTCTCCCTGGACCTCTTTTCCATTCATCTGATCACTAGTCCACTAGATCTCTTGCTCTGTTCCCCCGTTCACCTGCGCTCTTCCTCTCTTACTGCTGGTATTTTCTGCTCCTTCCCCCGTTTCCTCCTCTGTATCCTTTTCCCTCATCCGCTCATATCTAAAGACAAAACCCTCTCCGTCCCAGAGGGTTTGGCCCTCATCACACCGTGGCTGTAAAGGCTTCAAAACATTTTGCTGTGCTGATCCCAGGTGAGGCACTTATACAATAAACTTTGACTTGTTATAATAAACCTCTATTTACACAGAGGGATCGCTCATGCAGCCTTATGTCCTCTAAGCTTTCTGCCCGACCTGCTTTGCATTCTTTCAGCGTTGCAGATTCACATTCAGACTGGTGGCCTATGAGGGTTCTTTTTTTTTTATATGGAAGCTGTTCATAACGCCATTTATTGTCCAATGTGTTTCAAATGCTCAACAAGCCAAGCTGCTCTGAGGCCACAGGGACGGGAACGGAATCAGTCCTCTGCCACTTTGTCTGCACCCCCCCCTCCCTTTTTTGCCCCCTTGTTCCGTCCTCCGATATATATCGCTGCCTCGCTCATTAACCACTGCTCCCTCCATCCCTCCATCCTTCTTCCCCTCTCCAGAGAGGAAAAACAAACAGCTGTCAGGGTCATGAATTCTAAATGAATTTGAAGGGCAGAGGGTCCGAACAACTTTCTCCAGAGGAGCGCGGCGGCGGCGGCGGCTGCAGCACATGTGCACTTGGGTGAAAACAAGTGTGCAAACAGCATCAAACAAATATGAAGCGCTCCGTGAGTGCCCCCCGTTCCCTCCAAACCAGAGAGAAGCTGCTGTTTGAATCAATACTGCAGCTTAAGTCAGACCATCAAGGTGACTGGTGTGTGTGTGTGTGTGTGTACATAATGGGCGCACGTGTCTCACCATGCGACTCAGTAAACAGCCATGCGTTAGGGGCCAGGTTGATCACTACCTCATGGCCAGATTTAGTTCACACGAGGCTCCCCTGAAGTTTCGACAGCCTCGAGAAGTCGATTTCACCTCTGTCAGCGCACCGCCGAGGGCTGCCGGGTCAGGATGAATCAATGGGTCACTTTTCATCTTATCAATCATAACTACTGTAAGTGATATCGCTCAATCTTGTCTGTTTGAGTCCACTCTCCATCACTGTCTGGAACAATTCATCCATCACGGGTAAAAGAGACCTCAACATTATTCAGGGGAGCATAGCAAAGGTTGCATCAAGACATTCACAATGTTCTTAATTATTTTATGCTGTTTTCTTGGTAATGAAGCCATTAGCAAAGTTTACAATGATGACCCAACAAAGAAGTGAATTTTTAAGATGATCTTGACAGAAAAAGGCCAAGTAGAGGAGTTTCATGTAAGATGAATGCATCTTCTGTACCTTAAGTTGTTTGAGCTACGGTGATGAGCAAATGAATTAGATAATCTGCTAAACCTTCATTTGAGTCACACAGTGCTGCAGTTGCTTTGCTATATAGTCCTCGTCTTCTCGTCTATCACATCGTGCCCTGTGCGCCATAAAAAGGAAATTGTTGTTTCCTAGGAAAGCAGATAATAGTTCATTAAACATGTTTTCCACTGATGTTAACGTCTCAGGTCTCGGGTGTCCACAATGATGTTTGTCGGATTTGCCAACATGTAAATTAGCATCACTGCAAACACAATCTTTAAGGCTGAAGTATTAATGCACAGCTGTGCCATCATTGCACAACAGTATGTAAATTGGCAGTACATCTACGGCATGCTAACGTGTCCTTCTTAATGGAAAGACTGCAATTTTGACATTTCATTTCGGCAAAAAATCTCCATCAAAGTCTTCATGGAGAGTGATTGCTAGTTAGAAACACCTTGCCAGCAGCAGTGAGATACTGCTCATTAGACCCCTGATTGCCTTTTATCTGCATTTGACAACTTAGAGTTTAATGTTCTCCGTCTTTAATTGCAATGATTCGCATACATATTCTTCTATATCAGAACATCTGTATCTGGATCTGAGGCATGTTCACATTAATTAGCCTCCACTTTCATGTGGTAAAATGATTTCCGAATGCAAATAACAAAAGGGTATTTAAAAGATTTCTGAATCACAGCAGTGGAAGTCCTTAAAGTTTCCATGCTTGTTTGGTGTATGCATTCAGCTCTAACTAAGGCTTTAAACACAATCACATCCCCACGTGATGCTTTATTTTCAATACATCATGCAGTGACCCCGCCTGTAGACACGGCCGAACGCTCCAGCGGCGTAGGACGCACTCTGCATGTGTGGCTATTGCAGGCGCGTACGTGCGTTATCTGTTTGCAGGAAAGATCGCGATGCTTCACCGGCGTCTTAAAAGTGGAAAGGAATATTTGGAATCATTTTCGAATCACACAGGAAACGTGTTTGCGCATCTCACAGAGCGCGTTTCAACAATGGCTGATGAAATTGTATTCACTTTTCAGTGCTTGGGAATACGCTGGTGTGTACGTGCTCGCCCGGCTGTGTTAGACCTTCAAAGTCTTTCAGTTTTGGCAGCGAGATCAGAGGAAATGAGCGTTGTTGTGTTTGCGGGTACAGGCGTGCGCGTGTGTTGCCGCGCGTGCACGAGAGCGGGAGAGTGAGAAGGCATGAAAGTGAGATTCTGAACTGAAACGTTTGATGTCAAAGAACAGCGTCTGCAGTCTGTCTGCCAACTGCCAGCCCTCTATCACCATCCCAACACATGGCCTCTGCAAAAAAAGAAAAAGTGCGCGTGTTGGTGTCTGCGCGTGCGCATGGCTTTGCGTGCGTGCATTTGTGTAAGCGGCCTCATTACACAGAGGCTTGGCTTTGTGACACTGGGCTACAGCGAGCATAGCTGCGCACAGCCTGTCATGTTCCATGGGCTGATAGAGAAAGAGAGGCAGAGCGCGTAGGCACGTTACCTTTCCTACCTTTCACACCAACAGTCTTTGGATGAGTCCTTAACATAGCGAGTCAAGAACACTTGAGGCAAATTGTTAACTGATGTCTGTGTAATTTCATGCACATGTATGTGAATATTTTTGTGTGCAAGAACACTTTAAAGCGCGCTTCACCCGTGGCAACCGCCCTATACATGCTAATCATGTTTCTATGTCTTCTCTTGACGGCACATTTGTACATCTGCTCATATAAATACACACAGACTAACCCGATTAGATCGGGGGAACAAAGCAAAATATGACATGACTACAAAGAGTGTCACAATTCCAGACTTCAGAGGGCCACGAGGCCTTTTCATGGAGGAGCATTGTGGGGTTTAAAAAGTTTAGGGAAGATCCAACAAATGTGCGATGAAGAGCGGTGGAGAAGAGAGCCGAGACAAAAAGGAACACTTTGACTCCGCAGTGCGCGCATGCCTACGCAGACTCGGGCAAAATCAAACCAAACAAAAACAGCGATTGAGGTTCTAGCAGGTGCACAAACAAAGAACATACCTAGACCTCGGCAGGGCAAAAGGCTGGCAGATCAGGTGAATCTACAGAGCGGAGACAGATGTGTCTTTGAATGCTTCCTGACACCTTTACACTGTGCTGTCTCGTGGCTGACTGAAACACATGCTGTGAAAATAAAGAGTTTGGAGGGTTGTTTTGGAAAATAATAATAATACAAAAAGGAAGAAAAGAAAAAGAAAATGTGCCACAAAAGCCACACGGCTGCAGGAAAATAAGTGATTGGACTTCAGAATGGCAGGTCCGTTAGTGAGTCCCTGCTGATGGACCGGGCTTGTCTTTCTTTTGTTTTCCTCCCTGCATCTATTCCCTCCCAGACATTCAAACTGATTTCCACGCATCAGGGGGAAAAAAAACTATTTTGCAATCAAGGATGGGGCTGAATTTTACAAAATAATCATCCAATCACAGAAGGTGCATCTGATGGCATCAATGAAATATAGTAGCTTAACACTAATGGTGGGTTTTTCTAAAAGTGCCCCAAGGGTGCTAGAACCAGGGACAGAATCAGAAGTACACTCCACACAGGTCATCAGTACATAAGAGGGCACAAACATGTCACATTCACACAAGCACACAGTCTCCAGCATCCCTAATCAGCACTGTTTTGGACTATCTGATGCACCAGGAGAAAATACGTGAAGACGGGGAGAACATAACGCATCACAGTATCACCAAGAAACACTCAATAGCAACGATTAAACTCGCTACCTTGTTTAATATGGAAGCCGCCTTCTCCAATTTTCAAACGCCCATGTGCATTTTGTACAGTATAATGATGGGCTTATTCCAATATCGACAAGGAAAAGCTTCACCAACGGGCATCTTAGCTTCCCCTGACACGTTAATAAAAGCACCACTGTCAATTCTACAGTCTGGCGCCACGTTTTCTATTTAAATCTGTCACAACTCCTGTTGTGTTTGAGAACACCTCCAACAAATCTGGGCTTGCTTCTACTAATTTTTAATAATGATGCAGGTCTGGGTTGAATGAATCGGCTGGAAGGCGGCTGAAGCATACTAATGTGTCTGGACAGTCCTGATGTTGTTTGTAGCAGCACTGTTGAGTGGGAAAAAAAGATGACTTTTGCAAAACGTGCAGGATGCTATAATTAGATGGTATGGTAGTGTGCAGCCAATTTCAGCGTGGGTTTGTGTTAAGATCCGGCTCTGAATGACAAGCATCTAATGTTAATTAGACAAAGGTTAAATATACGGTATACTATTAGAACAAACATGCAGCTAATTATCCGAAACAGTGAAGCTTGCTGTTTTCAGTGTTATGAGCCGTACAAGTGAGAGGAAACTTTCCTGTATCCGAGCTGGGCGGCAGAATGAATGTGTCTTTGTATACAGCGTGTAAACACATTATCTGTTAACCCTGTCTCATCTTTGAAAAAACTTTTATTCTTAACTATATGTCAATAGACATTGGTTAACCCAATTTTACCCATTACATGTTGGTTTATTGTAGGAATGAACATAAATAGGTGAGACAAATGCTTCAGTTAATGATGGACAACATTTTCAACCATTTTCCATATAGTGCCTGATGGGAAGGGTTTGGCATTCGGACATGCACAACAGCTCAGACCTCTGAGACCCATATCAGTATAAGCCCTGAAACAGAGCGGACATAAATCCAGTGTTTGAGATACCCGAACAGTCACGAAGCAAGTTTTATTTATGGTCCAACAAAAAAAGTGAGTAATGAAAGGACCCTAATCTGACCTGATATAGCCGGCTGGCTTTGCTGAGTTTTCATGACTACATTTCCCTGTGCAGGACTGTCATCGTGGAAGTGTCGTGGCAGGCTTGAAGAGGATTTGGACCGCTTCTCTTTATCCCCTGCACATATTTCAAACCATCAGCATAACCATGCTGTGGTAATCCTGCAAAATGTTGCTGAAATAGAAAAGTCACCGCTCGTTTAATCAAAAGCAGCTGTCTCCCCGGAAACAGGCAGAAATAACAAACCTCTTGGGGAGGGGGGGGGGGGGGAACTGACCCGTTGATTGAATATTGAGGACAGTTCGACCCATTGATTGAATATTGAGGACAGTTCGACCCATTGATTGAATATTGAGGACAGTTCGATTTAAGTGGTGCGACAGGTGCGGTCCTGCTTTCAGGGAGCAGGCGTTCACTGTAACAGACAAGGACAACCTGCCCACATCTGACACAGAGAAATGGTTTTGTTACGACAAAGTCTCCTTGGCCGAGGAGGGTTGGGAAACTCTCTCTCTGTATTTCTGGGCTCTAGCATCTCCGCTGGTACAGCCGATACCCTCCTCGGCTGTGGCCGAGGTTCAGAAAAGCAGATTTGGGAGCAGCTGAGATGCCAGGCTGTTTCGTTGTGGAGATGGAAGATAGAGGCAGATACTTGTCTGATGATTAGCCAGCTCTTACCATTACGTGGCAAAACAAAGGGACGTGCAGAGTCGGAGATTAGAGACTCGAATATAGATTTATTCATCTATTGCCGTTTCTCCAATTTGACTCCCAGCTAAGCAAAGCCAACCTATTAAAGTAAGTATTGAGTGGAGAAGAAACTGTTTTAACAGGAGTATTGACAGAACCGACGCTGCTTTTTTCCCCCGTCTTCTTCTTCTGCTTAACAGTGCACTCTGATTTAGTGAAACAATATTTGGTTTGTACTGTATCAAACAAGAAGCTAGTAAACAGATTATACCTGATTAAGTGATCCATCTCGTTCAGACTTAAAACAGCAGCTTCTCGCAGCTTTGAAGTAACAATTTAGACAGTGGATGGGAAAAATGAATAGGACAGTTTCTTACTTGATGATCCAAAACAAAAGCCTCAGAATAATTTATAATAAATAAAAAAATAACTCACTTAACACGTACAATTTGAAAATATCAATAACTTTCCAACTGTTTTACAATTGGCCTCTAAAAGGAGTTCATTAAAGTTAAAGACATAAATTATGCTTTCACCCCCCCACTACTATTTGTTACACTACATTTCACAACCTCAGTCTTGTCTTCACACAGAATTACCAGTAAAACTGTAGTAATTTTAATAGTAATTGTGATTACCGGGGAGGTTTCTGTCACCTCTGACCAGCATCTTCCCAATTAGCTGTCTACAAGGCAAAAGCTCAATCCTGAAATCAGATCCACAGCATCTCCACCCACGAGCTTCATTACCTCTCCTCTTTCAGTCGAAAGCTGACCATGATTAAAATCCAACATTGTTTAAGGATAAATGAGCCTTTGAGGATGCTTGTTTGCTGTGATGTATTAGCGCTCTGCTACATGCTGTTGCTGAAGGTTTGCTCTTGTGTTCTTCACAGTTGATAGAGTCTCGGTACCGACACACAATTTACGTCGGGCTATAATGTTCCTGTCAGCCTCCTTTCTGACCAATATCAAAGGGCAGATTTCTGAATGTGAGTGTTCCTGTCTTTATTTTCAGCTACCTGCTGCTCTGTGAACCTGAACATGCTTTTTGCAAATATACAGTAGAAAATATTGTACACTTGACAAATAAAAGGGGGAAAATATACTTTTGTCTAAATATATAAACCGAACATAAATTTACCGGAGGTAGTTTTTGAAAATGTCAGTTTTCATGACCCTTAAACGGAGTTTGCTTGTGGACAAAAGGCTCAAAAAGTTTTATTTTGAAAAAAGAGGTGTACATGCTATAAACTTTATAAATAATGACACTCAACAAGTGTTGCTGGCAATAATACGGCTGCTATTAGTACAAAAAAAAAATCTAAATTCCTTCGATTTGCGTGAGCAAATACATCGTATTTACAGGGGAAACATTTCTGTAGTCACAGTGCAACAATGAGCAGCTTCAATGTCACCATGAGACTCCAAAGAGAAGGTTAAAATGTCCAAACCAGAAGGCTGGATCATGGCTGAAGGGCCTGGCGTAATTCAGGGAAGGATTACAGCATCATGAACCACCCCAAAGATCACCATAGCAATGTGGACCACGTGACAGATTATTTAAAGATCTTATTTAGGAGATTCCTGAGCACCTGTGGGCAAGGTAAATCGGCATTCTATACTACAGACTTTCATGGCAGAAAGTGGGATTTACCAACATTCTCCAAATATTTCCCGACTTTGCTGCTTCTTAGTAAAGGCTTTGCTGGCAACGAAACACTGGGAGAAGTTTATTCAGAAAAATTTACAGTGCATAGAAAATAAAACAAATGAAATAATTTTTAAAAAAAGAAGCAATTCAGGTGCAATGAGCAGCTGGAGATAGCTCCGTAACTCTACCGCTATATGCTGCTTTCTCACTCTTTCTTCTCTGTTGCAAGTCAATGGCACGCCATGCTTCCCCACGCTGTGCGCTTCCCCGTGGCGTGGCGCTTCCTTCAATGAGACCACGTGAAGCACCAATCAATATGGATTAATCTCTGTGAGGAGTTATCCACTGACTCCTTTTCATTACAGGAGGAAAACATCTGCGCTAATTATACTATATTGGACTTTTTCCCCTCTTCCTTTTGTATCTGGAATGTCGAGCTGGATTTGAAAAGTGGGCCGGCAGCGAACGCGTAATTGAACACCGCGGACCGTCGTGTCTCTAATGAAAGTCGCGGGTGCCATGCCTGACTCTTGCTGCCTGGAGGTGCATCCATCCAGCTGCTAAGACTTCTGCATGCTGGGGAGCTGGAATCAACACCTCCTTCCACCTTCTGTGCTCAGACTAAGAGACGCACATGAAGACACACACGTGTGCTGAACACCCGTCCGCCCGGCAGGTGGCCTCAGCCCTCGTGGCAAGGGGTGGGATTCCCACAGTGCTCTGCAGGACGGCAGAGATTATCATGCTGCTTCCAGACACTCATAGAATGTTAATCCTCAGCCATCTTTTCTGCTGTATTGTTGTTGGATCTTCCTTGTGAATGCTTCTCCTCCTTCTCAGTTCCCTGTTTTCTCCACTAAGTTCCGGTACACATCAGAGTTCTGACCTTCCGCCTGTGCTTGTCCTCTTTCTGAAATCTTTAGATCCTCGTTTCTTTCTTAGATGACGACTCTTTTACAGTCTCCTGTCCTTCCTCTGGGCTCTGCAGGCCCAGCGCTCACGCTCAGCTCGGCATTGATCGTCTCATCACCGCAAAAACAAAAACACCAATCAGACCGTCATAATCATAATCACTCTGCTGGAGGAACACGCTGCGAGACAACGGTAGAAAAGGAAGAATAAAGGACTTGGCAATGCTGCTCAAATGTGTTTTTACTGCAAAATGATAAAATAAGAGAAAAAAAATGAAAAAGAGGTGACAGCTGTTGGAAGGCCTCCCTCTGGAAGTGTAAAACAGCAGCTCCCCCCTGCTTCTCACTCTGATTTGCTATAAAAGTTTCCCTGTACTACTGGTACCTCGTTACACCCTGTCATGTTTTTTTTGAAGGAGTCCAGGACTGCTAACCTCTCGACGTTTTTGCTGTGTCAGCAGTCTCCGCAGGGTTACCTCTCTCATCCTGCGCTTTGTTATGCAAACCATATTGTAAACTTGCAATCCCAACTTCATGTCCTCGGATAGCTCGGAAACTTCTCAGCATATTGTAATCATGAACGGTGGACATGTCCAGGGGTCTGCACAGATGAGGGTCCAGTCAAGGTACATGTTCCTCCTATACTGGCTTTTACGCACGCAACCATAAACATTTAGTCAATTGTAATTTTAGAAAATGAAAACATCCTCTAAACCATCTGCTTGATGTCATTTGCTGACTTTTCAGTAGGGTCTCTTTTTGAAACTTCTGTATATCTTGATTGAGGACATTGAGGGGTAACTGTAATGCTATATTTTACTCTGGGTTTGCCCTTATTCAAAGAAACTATCTTATGAATAAAATCTCATCTGAAAGATGAGAGATGGAGAAACTGAACAAGATTTCCCATTTATTTGGACTCAGTAGCTCAGTAATTGAGGAACAGGAAAAACCTTGAGAGACTCTTTAATGTCCTGCAGGGTGAAATGTAAATGCAAGCATGCTACCAGGCTATAATGAATCATTATTAAAAAAAAATTGAAATCTGATTTAGAACTAACTTTAACTATGGTCAGGGTCTTGATTTGTCAAATGGATTTGTCAAGTTTGTTTATGAACGCCAGCAGATGATCTGCAGTATGTCTGACATGCGTCTAAAGGCTGTTTTAGGTGGATCCTGCACATAGAGTCTCATTCAACAGACATGTTTACCAACTATACACCCACAATAGCCAGGTAGCATCTTCAGAATGGTTTGGTGGGCGAACAACTCGACTATATTTTACATGTCGTAGGT
This sequence comes from Takifugu flavidus, assembly GCF_003711565.1. NCBI lineage: Eukaryota > Metazoa > Chordata > Actinopteri > Tetraodontiformes > Tetraodontidae > Takifugu > Takifugu flavidus. The sequence continues at coordinate 3,404,015 of NC_079528.1, read as the reverse complement.
TTCCAGTGCTATTTTTTACTATCTGGTACAACGGAAATAGGGTCACATGACACTTGATTAAAATTGGGAATTGATCATTTATTATTTAAGTTTTGCAGACCAGGGCATTTCAAAATGTTTGTCTCTGATTATTTCTTTCTGCTTCCTACCACTGTGCTACCTTTCTGGTTCTGGGCTACTGGATCATACCAACAGTGGTTTAGTGTAGGTTCTCTGTGTGGGAGGGGTAATCTTTGGTTAATATGTCTCTGTAACTGCATATACGCATTTTCATGGTGACATAATTGTGTTTAGTCATGGGAATAACCAGTTTGGTTGGATTAAATATTCAATTAACATCGGTGTGATCCAGTAGGAGTGGCCTAGCCTTTAAAAGAGTTCTGATGCTGCCAAGGGAGTCAGTGGTGCAGACGCAACTTGATGTTGCTTAAGTTTTTTACATTAGTCAGTACTTTTTTTTTTGCTGTAGGTGTTTAAATAATTTTGGTTTATTATTCTTTTAAATTATTTTGGACTTTATAGGTCAGAAAAATATCTTTTCTCGTATTATGTGGACGGTTTTGCTGTCTTTTGAGAAGTAGTTTGGAGTATTTTTCGGATATATTTTCTAGTGCCTTTCAGCAAACTAGCCGTACTCTAGAGCCGGGTGTGACAATGTCAAACGATCTGCAGATATGTGCGCAGTTGTGCGGATCCTCGTGTTGAAAAGTGTAAGAATATCAGCTTAGTTTATTAAAGATGCAGATCAATCAAGTGGCGGCAGCGTTCGCAAGGATTAAGATGAAGCCTAATATCAGCATCACATGTTTCAAAATCTAACAATGTCAGTTTTATGTCCTGATCTCTGAGGTATTCCATCATGTACCCCTATTTTGTCCTCTCTGATACAGGGGAAGCCAAAGAAAACGTAGACAACTATAATCTTAAACATACAATTAAAACTTTGACAGCAAAACAAGGAGGGCTGATTTGATAATTGTTGTTTTGCACCTACGTACAGCCTGTCGACCAACAGTCTCCACTCTGGCTGTTCACATGATTAATGATGGTTTCTCCTGAAAGCCTTGAGTGGCACTAATGAGGGTTTGATATTGTTCTTCGTGATTTCGATATTCCATCACATGTTCTAAGTCAGTGCCCTGTCCATCCTTTACCAGCAAATAGCTGATTACCCTAAAGTGGCCACTAAAGTCTATCCCAACAGTCACTGGTTGAAAGTCAGGAACACATTCTTGGGTGCTCCATTAAAGGACACACAGACTTGCATTTTGGGGGGGGGGGGGGGGGGTTGGACAGTCTGATTGACCCAACATGCAAGTTTTTGGACTGAGAGGAACATGGAGGACATGGCTCCACATCCAAAGGTCCGAGCCATCTGAGATCTATCCGAGGCGCAATTAATGTTGGGTTAAAATATAAACCGTAACCAAATGAAATACTGCTTTAATAATTGTAGACATTAGGGTGGAAGTATGGGAGTTTGTGATTTATGCAGTTGCCAGGCTTTTGCTATTGATAGTCTTGTATCTTCTAGATTACTGTCAGTGAAGAACTGCCAGTTTAATTATCTGTGAAACACTTAATAGATTTTTTTAATCTACTCCCCATCTTTTATTTCTAAAGCTTTATCTAAAGCCAGACTGCATTCATTCTTAAAGGAAATGTTTCCATTTTAAGTTTAAGTTATTATCCCTCACAGATATTGTACACTGTATCACTTCGATATAATCTCAAGTTTCATTTCAGAGAATGACATTAATATTTACGCTGCGGAAACCATGGAAACTGTGCGGTGAGTATATTTCTAGCTTAATGTTCCCAGAAAGTAACAAAATAAGTCATAGAGAAATTTAATGAGTAAATATCAAATTAAACCAGTGAGTTGAATTGGTAAATATCAGGTAATAAGCCTAAAGTAAACAGAAAGATGTTAATGCATATGTATAAATGAAAAGTTTTATACTCCGTATTTATTGTTACATAAATCCATGCGAAAGCGCTAAAGTCTTTTGATTTACTTGAAGGGTTTAAAAATGCACATTACAGGTCAACTGACATTTTCTACTCGTGCTCATGCCCATCCATCTCCAGATTGGAACTTGTTTGCACAAAAAGTAACAATCTGGAGACAAACAATACCGGGCACACAAATAAATACAGATGACCTAGGAAGAGGGAGGCAGTGCGAGCACCCTCTGGGAAATTTCCCAACATCAAGCGTAAAGAGATTAAACCTGTGGACGTGTGCTAATGGACACAAGATCATAATGAACGGGGCTTGTAGGGGTAGATGAGGTATGTGAAACCAAGAATGGCTGCATATTATATCTGATGAAACACGTGGGTAATGTACAGAAACCCATTACTTTCCTGTCCCTCTCTGCGGCTATTGCCAATTTCCTGCTAACTTTTAACAGTGAAATGGAAAAAGAAGAAAAAGGAGGGGGAAAAATTGTGCCAATGTGTAGATTGGAGGTACCGGAATTACAGTAATATGTGCCATCATGAGCAAACCATTGAGCAGACCTGACTATGATGCTCTCATTTCAAGCCTAGTTAGAGGCCATTATATCGTTTGCAAGTGCCTCTTACATAAAAGCAGCAACTTATGGATGAAACAGTAAATAACACAAACACACATACACACACAATAGTCTAAAGAACAGAAAAGCACTCCAAACACGAACATGTTCACGTGGATGGGCCTGTGGTCGGCCGAGTAATCTTTACAGGAGGCCATAATCAGACATCACTTACTGATTACATAGTCTCCAAAGGGATCTTCATCATCCTCATCATCTAGGTAAGCTGGGTGAGATTGTCGAGTGGAGGGGAGAAAGAAAAACCAGGAGGAAACAAACAAAAAAAAAGTGATTATGGCAAATCAGGAGATGAAACATGACTTTAAAAGTTCAAACCAAGTTTAAGACCCAACTAAGAAGTGCATGGATGATACAGTACGGATAGTAAACATCTGTAAACAAAGTAAATGTGGCCTGGCATTCCCACTTTTGGGTTCATCCTTGCTTCAAACCACAGTGTTCAGAATCATGTTTGGATGTAAATTGCAGCCACTGCCATTTACGCTGAACTCAAGACTTTTGGATGTCTTTTTTGTTAGCTTTAATTTGCACAGAGCCGCCTCTGCTCTCTATCAGGTCTGTATCATTTATACTTTCATTTTCTTTCTCAGATATTTCGGCTGCCTGGCCCCTCTGATGTAACTTAACACCATCGACTATGTTTAATGCATCTGTGTGTGAGTGAGTGTGTGTGTATGGGTATCAACATTATCTTCACCGAATCATTGAAGGTTGTCGTTAATGTTTGTTCCCATTATTCATCAGGGCTTCTGCATGAGTGCATGAGTAACATACAGAGCATGTGCTCTTCAGAGGGGAGAGGGAACATGTGCTCTGTATGTTGAACAGACCAATATTTATTGATCCTGACTCCTGACTGCAAGGCAATCTTTCAAACCCTGGGCTCCAGCCCCATGAGAGGCACACACAGCCAAAGTCTCTGCGTGCATTTTATGAAAACATGCGTGTCCATTACTATTAACTCCTGTTTGTACTGTTCTCACTGCATGGACAAAAAGTCCTTGAACCTTTGGAGTCTGTAAAATATAGAGGCCTGCATACAAAAAAGCACACAATCGCGCGTGCACGGTCAGTTGTGCGTGCCTGTGAAAGCAAGCTGTCAGGCCTGCTCTCGCACACCATTCATCACTAGCTGCTAATTCTGTTAGACCATTGTCGAGCCTTTTGTACCCCACGTTGCTCTCAGAAAACTCAATCAGAGGCTAATGCCCCCAACCCTAACAGACACACACACACACACACACACACACACACACACACACACACACACACACACACACACACACACACGCACACACGCATGCGTACAGAAAAAAGGAAAAACACCAAAAACCTCTCATTCTCAGTTTCTTACTCACACACTCACAGAGGCCCCGAGGGGCCTGCAGGGGTCTTGGGGGACCTCACCAGTCTGACTCTATAAGTGTTGCTTGAATTTGATTGACAGGAGCTGCCTGGACCAGTTTACTGGTATTGTGACTAGCTGCTTTGCAGGAAAAAAAAGGTCTTAAAATCACTTCCTGTGGTATAAACAGTCTTATGGTTGGGAGGAATGCTTAAGTCCTTCAACAACAACTTGGTAATTGGGCAGAAGAAAGACATCTTATGGTAAGTATAGAGTTTGCTTTGGTCTAAACTAATGAATAGCTGTGTTCATTTGAGACTTTCATTGCTCTGAAAAAGGAAAATGTGGTCGCACTCTATCAGCAGTACTCACACAGTAAATTTGATTCGCAAATCAGGGCGTTTTAAGATGCATTTAAAAAGTTTTCTGCTTTCCAAAATCAAAATTAACATCAGCTTCAAGCAACATATCAGACCAGCGTTTAAGTGGAAAGAATGACGGCACCAGTGAGGGAAACTAAGCAATTGAGCATGGCCAGATGTGGAGCAGGCAATAGGCACAGAGGCCAGACTAAATTTAGCGCCACCTTTCAGTCTCTAATTATGAGATTAATATATCCTGTCACATATGTCACAATACTAAGCTATGATTTATTATCCAGCTGAGCAGATGGAGAGATTGGACCAAAAGGAGAAGAAGGAGCGGCAGACCGTCAAAAAGCAGCTAATCGGCATGCATGCGCGGCTGGGACTCTCCTTGACTGCGCATCCACAGTGTGTCCGTGTTTATAAAGTCGGCCTTATGAGTAAAGCCAAGATTTATTAGCATGAAACAATGCTGAAGCTGAATTAAACCCTGCCTGCTTCTATCACAGGCTGCCGTTTAATGAGAGGGTATCACACAGGCGTGGAACCCCCCCTGCTAGCCTCACATACACACACACACATGTACTGGGCTGTAGATTGTGGCTATAAAGTCTGTCATGGGCTTCAGGTTTAAATCAATGTCAAAGAGCGATCTTATTTCATCTAATGCGTGTTTTAATCATCCTCCCTTCTAATCAATGCAGTTTGGATGCAGTCATCAGGTATTGCTGGCGGGGAATTTACAAGCACTTCTATTCTCCTGTCTGTTTCCAGACGGAAGTTTTATGAGGCCGTGCCTGGTGTGACAGTAAATCTCTTCCTCTACTTTGCCAAAATGAAATCTCTTGATGCTGTTTCCCGTTTCTGTGTTTGTTTGTCGCTGTATTGCTTTTGCAAACAAAGTTCGGACATGGCTGTGCCAAGTCAACGCTCCGGTCTCTTCATTTTAATAAGGTCTGGAAGGGGCTATAAAAAGGAAATTTCCTATTCAATATTGGACAATAAAGCTGGATGTGGAATAACTTTAAAATCCCTGAGTTGCACTTACAAAACCAATTTAAAAGTCTTACATACTTTTCAGTAATTGGAATTTAGCAGTAAATGAAAAAAACCTAATTAGAATAGTTTAGAAACGGATTGAGTGAATGCCAGAGGTCTAAGAGTGAAATACCACATTGCTGAACTATATAAATGAATGGCTAGCTGGTATATTTACTGTTTTCTTTTGGGTTTCTTATAGTATTTGTCTGTTAGTGTCTCTGCAGGTGTGTGTAGATGAGCTGGACATAAAGGATCATTTTATATAAGCTTGCAATATCAAATAAATATCAAAATATCAAATTAAATATCAAATTTTGCCCAGATTAAAAGAGGACATTTAACTGATTATGGTTATAATTGATTGATGAGGCTTCAACACTGCAGCAGGAATTTATATACATTAATATTTTATTTGTCAAAAAGGGCATGAAGCAGCATTGTGACCACACCAATGTGCTGTGTATGAACGCTTCATAGTCTTATGTTGGGAAGATTAAACACATATACTTAAGAGACTTTGACACAATATTAGACATGAAGATAATACCTTTTATGTTCCTGGATGGATCGATTAGTTATTGTTTGATATAAAAGACTCATTTCAGTACACAACTTCCCCAAAGTAAAAACCAACCTGGGGGAAAAAACCAAAACACACTTGGAACCCAATAAATAGTTACATTAAATGAATTTAAAACTCTGGTGATATCAGTGATGTCTTTGTGCCAGTCTTATGTGAAAAGGTTTAAAGTCTTGTTCATTTTATTTTTTATCAGACTTTGCTGCTGTCCTCTAGGCAGGTCTCCCCTTGAAAAAGGAGCAGGTCTAATCAAAGGCATCATTATACACCTCTGCTTGGTGAAAAGAGTTTTGGGACTAAAAATGGCATCAAGCACCATGATTAACTACTGCAGCTCATCCAAAAGATCACACGTTGTAATCTGTTATCGACTGGCTTTGTTAAAAAAATAAAAAGCCAAATAGAACATGCAGTTTTCAGCATGAAATGTGGGAGGAAACCATTCCAAACATTTCTGAAACCCACCCCCACCCTAACCCCCCACCAGTCTGTCAGACAGGATCTGTCACCATCGCTCAGAAATTTCTATTTTGGCAGTGCAATCAGGCACGAGTCCAAATTAGTTCACATGTATACTCCCGCCAGGAAGGAGGAACTCTGACCCTTAAACCGACACCTGTCAATCATGCTGGCGAGCCGCACCGATAGGAGCACAACAAGGGATGCTGAGAGGTGCGACGTGAACCAGCAAAGAACCAGCAAAATAAGCTCCTTGAAGGAGAAAGGGTGGAGAAGAGGAAGATGAAAAGAAGCACAGAGAGGTGAGAGTTCTGAAGCTTGTTAGAGGCGCTGGGAGATGAGAGCGGTGCAGCGTGCTGTTTGGTGTTTTAGCACGTCGCCGTCTTTTTGATTTGTTAGCATGTGTTTATGATGTTGTATCTCTGTCTGCTTCTGTCAATCTCTATTATTAGACCCTCAGATCCTGCTTCTGCTGTTTTGACACTCCCGTTGCTCCTGTTTCACACCAAGACACACATGCTCAAGGTTTGGCCTCACACACAGCCTCGCACCCACTTATAGACAAAATCACGTCGGTTACGTACAAATGCACACTCTTTCAATTTTAGCACCATCCCTGCTGGGGGCGCACACCGGTTAGGTCTGAGGGGAGCGGAATCTTTGAGGCGTGAAAGGCCTGCGGTATCAGATGCTCCGTTTGGAGGTAGGCGCGGGAACAAATGGGTAGATTTCCTCATTCTGAGCAACCAAGGAAACTAACAAATTGACTCGATCAGACACGCTTGCAAATGTGCTGCTTTTATCAGGCTGCTGTGCAGCCTCTGATCTCGCATGCTGACAGAGACAGCGTTACAGAAGACTGATGGAAATCTCTCGTCTGTCAACCTGCAAGACGGGCCTGAGGCTGTGAATCAACTAAGGGTACCTAACCCTGTATTTTATTTTATTTTTTGCGAAAGACAAGCTTTTGATGTGTTCTTTACTTTGAGTTGACATATGTTCTGCATAAGCAGGCCACTGACTTCCTGTCAAGTTAACATTTAGATATCCACAAATTCCCCCTTTTAAAGTTCCTCTTTGGAAACTGAAGAAAAATAAAAAAAACAAACTTTTGATCTTCAACGTGCACTGACATCGTACTGCAGGCGACCGATTATCACAATACAGCGCGGGATTAAGAAGCTAAATACAAAGTCTGGAAATGTCGGTGACAGAGCGATCAATGGCGTTCTCCTGGCCCTGAGACAGAGAATGAGAGCGGCGTCTGCGGCTGATATCTGCGGCTGCAAGATTAGCTTGGTAATTAACCACAAAGCAATTATCGGGTGATGGGATGTGAGGCACGTCTCAGGGAAGGTGTTTCTTGACGTGTTTAATAGGCGTTGAGTAGTTTGATCAGTCGGCAGAAGTTATTGGTTATTCAGAGGCCCGTAGTCCAGCGGAGGTTCTTTCACGATATGTGCGGCTGTCTGAAATTCAATTAATTAGACTGTTGTTTTTCTTTCCATCCACTTTTCATTAACCTCCATTGACACCTCACTGAGGCGCCCGCCGGTTTACGACTGCGCCGGGATTAACAAGCAAATGGGAAGTTGGCAATAAAGTTTCCAAAGGGTGGAGATTTCCTGTGGGAGTGCGGCAGTCACACTCTGGTGGAAATTCAAAGGATGCGCTCGTGACGTGAAGGATAGGAGCATCACAAGAGTTAAGATGCACGGTTGATCTCCCCGGCAGAAATCCAAAGAATCCATCTTTCGTTTCTCTTTTGTCTGAATGACTGTCGCTGCCATCGCACAATAAATAGTGCAGGGTTAGCATGCTCGTGCTAAGTGTTACTGCTGAAGAGAGGGAAGGGTCCGCTGTTCTTCAGATCTAAACAGCCTTGATCTACAAATTCAATCCAATTTGAAATTCACGCAAAGGGGATATCTTTGTGAGAGCTCTAGTAAGACAATTAAATGTGCCTTTAGAAACTATCACATATATGTTAGCCTTTTTCTTCTACTGCTGTTTTTTCTCCATCCTTCAAGTCACTGGCCCACAGTTTATCAGACGCACGTATTTTTCTAACAGTCCTCAGTCCTACCTGATTCATCATCCGACTTGTTGTCGTTCTCAGAGTCAGTGAGCGTCAGTGCTGAGTTCTCATGACTGGACACACCCGAGCTGCGACGGGACTTCACCCTCCCCTGTCCGGCCCACAGCTGGATGGCACGCTCCGGGGACAGCGGTCCCTCTGGGTCCGAGTCGGCATCAGAACCCGCGCTGAGCGAATAGCCCCTCTGTAGGAGGCCCAGGTCAGGACAGTAGGGAACGGGAGCCGGGTGTGGAGTCGGCGATGGCTCACACACTCCCAGCTCGGCCAGTGTGAAGTTACCGCCTGAGGGGGGGAGCACATAAAGGCAGTTACTTAAGATGGTGATTAGAGAGCAACATAATCAGTAAATGGAGACACAAACGCTTGCACAAGCAAACACAAGGACCTAAAAACAAACTCACAATCACACACTGAGAAGCGCGCTAATTATGAAACTACAGAGGCGGAGGGTGGAAAATTGGCCCTTGTTGAGGCACGCATGGGCAGGGTGGGGGGGGTAGGGGGGTGGGGGTGATGCAGCATGACTCAAGCAGAAACTACAACCTGCTGGAAGTAATGTGTCCTGGCCCGCAAACCTGATAAGCCTATCGGAGAAGGCCCGTTTCCTTCCCGTTACTGCTCGGCATTGGCATTCATGAGATGTTGATGTGAGATCAAAGAGCTGCTCACTTGAGACCTCTCAGACTGTAATGGTGCCTCTCTGCCTTCTGGGTTTGATCATCTCCCCACCTAGCTGCCATCACACGCCGGACCCAAGGCTCACTGGGCACGGCGCACTCGGCTGCAGAACACTGACCTTGTTGCCTGACTATCCCTGCCTCCAGACTAACCACCGCTAAACCTCCAAAATAAATATATAAAATTATCCAAATTAAAGCACATCAAAAGAGATCAATAAACAGTGTCGTAGTCCAATTAAATCCAAGCTGAGGAAAAGCAATTACGGAAAAAGGCATGCTCAACCAATTTATCCTCTATACTAATTAAAAGAGTATTGTGGATGCAATCGCTCACCATCAGCAGTAGGGGTAAGGGGATCGAGGGAGAAACAGTTGTGATTCACTTCATTAGCAGTTTGTGAAGAAAGGGAGAGGAAGAGCGAGCGGAGGAAGCTTTGCGTCGAGGCAGCGCGCCGTACGAACCGCTGCAGCGGGAATGACACAGCTGCGCGTCTGGGGTTAACTGTGACTCATCAAGCGTAGCGATGCAATCAGAGAGGCAGAAATTAAACAGATGAAAATCGCCTGCTGGATCTTCACTACTCCTCTCCACAGCCTCGTCAGGCTCGAGAGCTGTGCTGAAAGAAATGGGGAGTAAGAGGGCCTGAAAGGAAGAGGAACGGGGGGGGGGGCACTTTACTTTTACTCAGAGGAAACAGATGGTCCGGACTAGAAAACAGAGGCAACTAAACGACTCAACAGGTATGTTCTGCTTCTGTACTGGGGTTTAGACAGCATTCCATCCACTGCAAAAATGTGAAAGAACCAGAAGGACACTTTACCATTTCTTGTCTTCTTCTTCTTTGTGTCTCTGTCTTTTCCGGCCACTTCCCGTAAAAGACGAGAAAAACTTTATCACTGGGATTAATCTATGGAGGATCTGTTGGTGAGGAGCACTACGATCCAAACGTACAGGTGCTAACTCTACTCAATCCATACCTGTGATGAAGTATCGTAGAAGCATGGGAGAGAATTCCAGGAGGCCTGAGAGAACAGATCACATCCAGTTTTGGTTTTTACATCCTTCAAGAACTTTATGGATGGCAAGATTTTTTCAACTTACAACTGAGCCAACAATACAGTGTCAAGTCTAAACGCTACAGGGAAACACGTCATAAACATGAAAACGAGTGTGTGAGTGATCGCGTGACACATATATTCTGCCTTACTTCCCACAGGCCACCATTCAGCACAATTAACATCCCATAACCCATGATTACACATGCAAAATCCAATCAGTCCTTATCACCATCAGCGGCAGACAAAGCCATCGCCACGTCAAAGGGAGATGGATCAGCACGACGGCTCGAAGCAGACATATAAATCTATCTGAGTTATTCCATAAATAGAAAACCAATCGCATGTTGGGCGTGTAATATTAAGACAGATGTGGGGTCGAACGTGACCCTGCATCACGATCAGCTTTTCTCTCAGCGCCCAACAGTCACTGTCATTGTCGGGCTGCCGTGGAGGATGAGGTAATGTATGTTTTTAGCCAGAGCTAATGTGGACAAGTGTGCAAAAGAAGTGCTCTAATAACAAAATAAGTCAATATTCTGAATCCAATTCAAGCAAAGACGGGCTGATATAGAAAATAGGAATAAGAAATAACAAGGCACACCATGACCTTGTTTATATTTCCCGCCTTTGGAGTTGCTATAGGATAAAAAGAGCATCATTTAATAAAATGCTTTCCATTAAAGGTGTACTGGAGTGAAGGTTACATCAAAGGAGAGAAGATAAATCCTCAAAACAGTTTTATATCTGTGTACATGTAAAAAATAAAATCAATATATCCTGAAACCTTATCTTTCAGTTAGCCTGACAGTCACACCAAAACATTTATTAAAGAAAAAAATATAATAAAGACCATAGAATTTGTCAAGATATCAAACAGATTGCTGTTTCATCATGACTATCTAAAGAGTGAAATTCCCTCCACTTTTACAAACACGTTAAATCCTCTGATGTGTTTATGGTCCCTGGCAAACAGAGCAACACAGAACAGAATGTTCAATGCAAATTGGAGGCCACGGGCTCATATTTAGGCATTCATTTCCAAGCCTCTTCATCAATATTTTAGGATGAAACACAGATGAAGCTGCTGTGGTGTATCCACGAGAAGGTGACAAAGTGAAAAGGACATTCAGTTTTAGCTTGAAATAGGGAAACAAGCGTAAAAATGACATTTGCAGCCATCCACGACACAACAAGCGCTTCCCCTGATAAAGCTCATTATGGATGTGTGTGGGAGTGAACGCATGCCGCGTGCAGCGCGTGTCTGAGTATGATTGTTTGCAAGTAGACAGTTTTGTGGGACATAGGGGCCTGTCATTAAAAAATCATTTGTGCTTGTTAGCAGTTTGACAGGCAAAGTATAGGCAGCAGGACTCTGCATTATGACTTTCACTCAACCTCCTGTGCCATTCTGCAAAGGAAGTAAAAAATTGGAAGAACACGTGGGCTTCGCCACCTGCAATTATGCTGTTTTTCACAGATCCAGTAGTTTACTGTGCAGGCCACCCTTGGACATGTAATTTTCGACCTCAAAGGCAGCCCCCGGTTCTGGTTAAAAGTCCTGATTTGCCTTGAAGTGCAGAACTAGTGAACTGATTTTCTCTTAGGAGGAGGAAGCATTGAAATCAGGAGGTAAATACAACTGTGCACAGTAGTATAAGCCCTGTAATCTCTAGAAATAACTGAAATTACCCTTGATAGCAGGAAAAGCTTTACTTTCTTTGTTAGAGCACAGGAAAATACCATGAGTTATTGCTGCACAGATGTACTGCTTATTACTATTTCCTTTTGCATCACATGCAAATATATGTATACGGTATATACACATGTATGCATATTACTATATGCAGAAGGCAATTCAACTTTGTAAATTGTGTAATGAAAACTGCTATTGTCCTTTCTCTAAAACCTGTACTTCAACATGCCTCCGCAAGTACACAAAGCAGACTTTAGGAAACTTCTGTAGCCCAAAAATCCAACCTGCAGCGATCAATATCACAAGCAAGAAAAAGAAGAGGGGTATTTTTTTAATTATTATTTTTTTGTGTTTTTGCACTTTTCAAATAATTTAACAGCTAACCTGAAGCCAGCGTCCGCCTACATCAAGCTGACCACGTGATCTGAAGGAAGCAAGGTCAAATCCACCAGTAACCACCCAACAAAAGCTGCTCTTCCTCCACACACAGCTCATGCTAAAGCAGGTTTTATGTATATTCACCGCAATCCTCGGCTTTTTTATGCTAAAAAAGAAGAGTCTGAACTACAAAATGCAGCAAATTTAAGAGTCTAAAATAATGACTACCGCTGCAGTCGCTAATCTGTAAAAAGTATTTGAATTGTTTTTGGAAAATAAAACATTTTCACCGCAAAATAATATCTAAATTACCTCTCATGTTAAGCTACACAAGTATTTCTTTTCAGATAGAAAATAGAGGTACAAGGTCACTGTTGTGTAACTGGTGTGCCGTCAACTGACAGGGCACAGAAGACAAACATCTTCACAAATCGGAGTTTCCATGGTGATAGGGTGATGAAAGTGTGATGTTACATAGGTCCATCCGTGCTCACATCAGAAATAATGATCATAAACAAGACTTGTGGAATTTTACACTAGTTTCCAGTCACATATATCATGTGTGAAACAGTCTTCATAGCCACATCTCTGATTTGGTTTGATGTTTCTGCAGCTCACAAGTAACTACAACGGGACAAATGGGTCTTCATATAGAAGAATCAGAGACTAACCACATGATGTGGCTGTGCTTTTGACATGTTTCCTCACACATCTGTGATTACCACATTCTTCCTTTTCTTTCTCTGAACAGTGCAATTCCACCCGTTTTGCTCAGGCTCGATGAGTATTTCTCTCCCCATTTGGTTGTTTTAATGTGTACAATTTTCACCTCCTTCACAGATTCACAGATGCAGCTACCGTTTCCATTTCCATTGCAGCTACAGCTAATGAACAATCTGGCACTTAACCGCGGAGGACGTCAATAAAAGTTAGCAAACAAATCGCAATAGGCTGATGATTATCAGACACAAAATATATTTCAATGCTACGCTTTGCTTCATGACAGTAATGCTACAACCTAATATGTCAACTACTTTTTATTTTATTTTATTAGGCCTATATCTATAGGAAAATCCAGCATGTGAGGATTTTCTTATCTCCACCCTTATCTCTGCTATCTGCTTATCTCCACCCTAAGCAGCATTGTCCACAATGGTTTTTATAACTGTCACTGTCACCTTTCAATAATATACAACATCATAGACAAAGGAAACTTTATCTCACCATTAATAACCTTGATATGAAGCCCAGAATACACTCGTGTCATTCCTGTCTGCTCTCAAGTCCTTATCCTGGGGTATTAAAAGGTTTTAGGATATTGCTGTAACAGTCTTTTTTTCCCCTCCATTTTTGGCTCAACATCTTATCTCTCTCATCACTCCCATGACCATCAGATAAAATGCTTCATTGCTCCAAAAGAAGATTATTCTTTCACTCCTATTTATCCTGCAGTACTGCCCAGGTATAACTGCTCCACGCTGGCATGTGGGAATATGAAAAGAAGGTTTTTGCTGCTAAAACAAATAAATCATTAGCAGGCACGTTAAAGGCTTGTGAACAGTATTTAAAAAAAGAAACCAAACAGTTGTTTGAATTCATGGATCCCTAAAATTATATGACATGACTGACAATCTTTTTTGGGTGTATGTTTGATGTTTAGGAGTCATAATGACAGCTTTCAAACATCAAATCCCACTACTTAGTCCTGATAAACTCTGTGCCATGTATTTACCTAAAGGCATTTACACGGAGGCTTTATTCAACGGAGACAACCATCAATCTTCAGTTGACTGTCATTTATTCTTAATCAGGAGTGATGGAGGCTATTAGACTGGTCATTGGGTAAGAGATGGGATAACTGGGCCGATCACCAATCTATCACACGGCACCGACACCTTCACACACATCGCTGGAATTTGTAACCAAAATCAAGATCATCCTCTCAGTGCTGTTGCTCTTCCATCAAACATGCACTTTATTTCTTTGGATATATCTCTGAAACGGCTGCAAGGCTCAACATAACCTTCACTCCAACAATGAAACGATGTGGGCTTTTTTTTTTCTGTAAGCAGAAAACAGCTATTTGATTTTCATCTCTGTTGATTTTTATTTTTTTAGAGGCAGAACAATAACGAAAGCTGGATTAAAATAAAGCTCGCGTTGATTGTGTGAATGTTGTTTTTACTGAGAAACTTTCTTCCAAAAGTCACTGACGTTTCAGGTTTGGTGGCGTCAACGAATCGTTGAGCAGATTCTTCTTACTGTCTCCTATAGCAGCATCATCTGCAACACCAGAGCTTTTATTTGTGGTCGTAGAGTAGGTGAGCGTAGGTGACCCTTTCTCGGGACTTTAGCTGCGTTTGGCATGTCATTGCGACGAGGAACACCCGGTGCAGACTTGGTGTTGATTACTTAAACTCTTCTTCACGACCTCTCACACACACACATACATCCCATAGCATGTGGCATGTCATTAACGCCACCATTAGAGGTGTGGTAACAGCCAAAATGAAAAGTCCAAATATGAGTGGTCAAACACTTCCCACACCTCCCAGATGACATCCCCCCTTTGAGCTCCTGTCACAGCCAGAAGGGCATTTGCACCTCCTAATGAGGAGACCGAGACCAGTGTCGTCCACAGCGCGGGGTTCTACTGCTGCTCAGAGGACAGCAGTCTGCCGTGGACGGAACATGACAGGACATGACACAACACCGTGCACTCTGGAGGAGGTCTTGTCAACGGGCGCGGGGAGCGAAACGCCTCTTGTGCTTTAGCAGAGCACCGCAGAGAGAAAGAACACGTCTGATTTGACCGTGAGATTTTTTTTTCCTTTTCTTTTCTCTTTTTTATTTTTAAAGCTCATACAAAATAAAATTAAAACAAAAAACCCAGAATACAAAACTCCACTGTCTGTTGCGGCTTTTTAACGGCTCTCCCGCATCACTTCAACCACGCCAACAGCCCCCATGTGGTCGCCATCAGACACCTTCGGTAGGTGATGTCTGGGCATGTTTCTCCTTACAGAAGCTGAGCGCCTCTTGAACATGGTCTACATTTGTTCATGTGTATTTTCATGTTATTTAGGCCCTGAACGTGCGGTTAGACATGTTTCATTAAAAGTCAGAGCGAGAGGCTTGGCTTGGGGGGGAAAGCAAAAAAGAGCAAAAAAAAGCTTGATAACACTGACATTTACAATCTGCCTCATTTATCAAAAGCTGTGGAAGCAGTGTCAAAGAGGGTCACTCTGCTGTAAACACAGATTAACTCAACTTTCACAAAATACACATTGTCTACTAAACAGGTTTAGTGTAAGAAAAGTGCAGATGTCATTACGCAGCTCCCCAGACTCGATTAATTGCCTCGTTTGTATGTATGTGTGTCTTTGTGTGTGTGTGTATGTGTGTGCGTGTTTACCAGCCTCTGTGTTTCTATAGCAGCTGCTATGCTTGCGATACATTTCTCCTTATGATGTATTTATTTCTAACTACAGATAGAGAAATATAGGCCAGTATGTCTTTGTTTTCCTTGTTTGTGAAATGAGACAGTGAGACATTGCACGTGTTTCCTTTCTTTGAGGCCATGTTCAGACAGTTCAAACAAGGTTTGAATCTGATTTGGAAAAGTTACTGGCTTGGATTGGATAAAGTATTGCGCTAAATGTTGGTTAAATATTGTCATTGTGGTTAAATCCACACTGAACAGTCATAATATTATGACCACCCAACATTGGGTTTGTCCAAAGGTCCTGACTCATTAAGATGTAGAAAGTGTTAGACCACTAAAGGTGTTCTGTGGTATCTGGCACCACAATGTCAGCAGCATCTCTTCATGTGAGATGATAGATGGCTTGGCGTGGATCACAGCATCGGCAAATTATATCTGAGGTTAGGTAGCAAATAAACAAATAAGGAGGTGGGTCAAAATGAGGCATGTGGTAAAGGTTGAATGTAGAGGCTGGTTAACTTACCCTGACGCTACAAATTAAGGTAGATGGGAAAGTTGCGGGGTACAGGGTTGGGTCTACAATACTTGCTCAAAAGCAGAATAAAATGGCTGCTACTGTACTTTTTGCTAGGTATTGTATACTTGCTACAGGAATGGATGCAGCAGTGGCACGAGGGCTGCAGGAGCTGGCTAGAAATGGCGTTTTGCACCCATAAAACACTAAAAACATGGGTGATGGTAGAATAAGCTGTCACTGCATTATGATGTTATGGCCGGGCAAGTAATTGAGAATGACCAGAGCATGTTATAAAACACAGTAAGCGAAGCTGAGAAATGCTCAACAGCTGCGTGCTTTCATGTTAAGAATAAGTTTAAAATATATATCATTTATGCTCCATGTACCACTGTGTGAGATCTGTGCATTTATGTTTGGTTTTTTTTTGGCTTGCC
The DNA here is from genome assembly GCF_003711565.1 of Takifugu flavidus. Classification (NCBI taxonomy): domain Eukaryota; kingdom Metazoa; phylum Chordata; class Actinopteri; order Tetraodontiformes; family Tetraodontidae; genus Takifugu; species Takifugu flavidus. Next base: position 3,387,318 of record NC_079528.1, on the reverse strand, counting down.
TCTAAATAAACTGCTGAACTGGTGACCCTGCACTCCAGACATCTCGATGTTACCCCACAATGATGACACATTCATTTTCTTTTCTCGTAATAGACACTTTTTGAATATTTCAACACAGCACAGTGTTCCTGTCACATAGAACGTCTTTGGACAGCCTCATAATGCTATCAAATGAGAGTCAGATAATAATGCGATATGCAGCATTCTACCTTTGATGTAACTTATCCATCACGTTCAGGCCCTTGCAAAACAAATAAAAGCTTTCACAGCAAAGAAGAACAATATACCTGTTTTATCTTCAATCAATCATGATCTAGCAAAGAAAGTGAACGTAGTTACTCTTTTTAATGTAATCTCCTCATTAAAATAAGGTGCCTTGTCCATTTACTATAGTAAATATAGTTAACTAGAATACGTTTGATGTAAATTCTGATTTTAAAAAAAAATCTCATAGATATAGTCTCTTGCCCTGAGACACAACTGCTATTTGTCTTATTTTATCTGTTAAAATTTTCTTGCCGACAAAAAGGAAAAGAAAACCTCTCAGTAGAACATCACACTACTGCTGCCAAGTAGCAGAATACCAAATAACAGAGGCAAATGTTTGGCCCCGGGACTTGTAGCTTTCTCAAAATGTGGCTAGAATTCACTGGAATTACCTAGCTTCACAGCTAGCTCCCGCTAACAGAGCTGTTATATTTTCACTTTTGTTTGGACTAAATTGGCATTTGAATGCAGCAATGTTTTAAACAAGCACATTTAATCACTGAACTTGGATCATTTTTCCAGGCTGCTTGACCAGATGTAAATATTGGTAAAGCCCTTCTTTTCCCCCATATACATAGACAGTTTCCTGTCTACATATGACAGGGTACAGACATGGGGGCATGTGGGAATGAGTGGAGGGTTTGGGAAGTCGAGGCTGCCCTGGGATATTCTTCAGTGACTCCTCTGCGCTCTTGCAACCGCTACGGGACACTTTTGAGTGTTAGCAGCTGGCAGGGGGTAGAGAATGCTAGAAGACAAAGATAAAGAGAGTTTGGGGAAAGAGGAGGGGAGAGATTGCATTTATTTCACCGCCATTTATTTTAATAGCATGCAGCTGCTTTGTTCTTTCTTTGATTATCATCCATCCAAGCTGGCTGTTCCCACGTGGAAATTTGGGGTACGGTCTGAAAAATGGAATCTATCCACAGTGTGGCTTTCATCATATGCCGTCAAATATGAAAAGCAAAATGCTTGGAGTGCTTCTTCCTTTAGACCGCGAAGCAAGACAGACAAGAACCATCAGCGGCTCCCCACTGGTGAACACAGTCAGAGGCTGCAGAATGGCACTGCTGCCAGGAACAAAACACTCGGTCTCTGCTGTGCTCAGAGATATCGTTTATAATTCTGCCACCTGTGTTGTAACACACATTGGTTTTAATGGGACTAAACAAAGAAACATGCATTATAAGGAGTCAAGAACATTTATATTCATTTCCTGCAGATCCTTCTTTTTCCCTTAGAAAGAAAAGGCAAAAGGACTAATTTGGAATATTTTAGCATGAGCATTAGCAGTCTGCAAATGAGCTGATACAAGCTAATGAAGCTAAGAAAGCAGGTGAGAATCAGAGGTGGAATCACCCACAGAGGAGGCCGCAGAGAAAGCTTAACCAATGTGTGATGTGATCACCTGGGCAATAATAAAAGAACAGCAAGGGTGGAAGTAAAGAAATGAGGGATTAAGAATGAGACAGAGGGAACATGGATGAAAGGTGTGCCAAAAGAGCAAAGGAGACCATAAAGAAAGTAAAGAAAAATAAAATCTTTAAAAGGTGAAAGACGAGAAAATGTGGACTCTAAGAGAGACAAAGATAGAAAAGGCAGGAACAGCACATCTTTGCTGAATATCCAGGCAGTAAGACAGGCAGGTGGGTGGTGGGTTCTCTACATGGCCTCCATCTCTGGGGGCAGAGCAGCAGAGGAGAATGTAAGGAGCTCATTTAGCTCCTTCTAGAATGAAAAGGCAAACGGTTTTAGAGAATGCAGTGGCAGTGATAAGACCGGTTGCCTAGAGGTGCACCCGCGGGGGCAACACACCTTAGAGATGTGCTGAATACGAGCACCAGTGGAGAAGTATGGGGAGAGACAATCACAGATCCAGCATGCAGTGACAGAGTAAAGGAGCTGAACAACTGCAGACAAGGACCACAGTCTGGGTTTGACACATTTTGTCAGCTTTTTAAAGTTCTCATCAGGATCTTCCAAAGATGTGAGAGCTGACAGTGGATGTTCAATCAAATGATTTACAAAGAGAAAACAAAAGATCGGTCCATTTTCTCAATCGGTGGGACTGGGTTTTTTGGAGCTTTGGGTGATCAGGGTTACGTGTATGTACAGTATAGGCGTGCTTGGTAGACCAAACTGTGACACCTTCTAATGAGCTTTCCAGGCTGTTGCATGTTATAGTGAGAGAAGAGCAGCACTATTTGCCCAAGAAATTAGCTAATAATGGAGAAACAGTACAGCTGAGATTCAAAGAATCTTGTAATAAAACAGAGATGAACCTGCTTTAGTAAAAACTACAGGGAGTTGTTTGATGAGGTTAGTTCTCAAGCTCGAAACAAGGGAAAGGCTTTACTCATAATTTGTTAAATACAGCAAGACTGGTCTCATTTTATGCCTCCATCAGGATATCATGAGACCCGATTAGTGCCTTTTTGAGACGGAAATATTCTCTAAATGTTTATCAAACACAAGAAGTGGTAAAAGGTATAAAGGTTATGAGGTATAATAAATAATACGGCCTGAATATAGCTGTTAAACATGGGACCCACCAATAGTCTCATAAATTATAAACAGAAAGCTGGTGGAAGAAATGTGGAAATTGAAACATTATTACTGCAAAGTATAATTAACCACTAAAAAATCGATAATTACGGTAAAGGCAGTGTCACTAACTAAATATATTATGACAGCTTTGCCATCCATTTTTAATGGTTCCATGGCTTTACTTCAAATACAGCTCCATTATGGTAGGTAAATGTTCTGAAAAGTCATCTTCATATTTGGAAGCACATCCCTGAACCCACATATACAGTACAGCAGCCTTTTAAAAAGCCTCCAAGCACTGTAAATATGCTTCCTAAGGGAGGTGATTAAAACGATGTTGTGCTTCAGGACACACTGACACTCAACTACATCTGCAAGTAAAGCGAGATAAACATAACTTTCTGGAAGAGGATCCTTGTTGATAAACACACACACACACACACACACACACACACACACACACACACACACACACACACAAATATATATATATATGCACACACATACACAAATATACTGCTAAGTTTTCTTGGACGTCCTTTCCAAAATCACAACCCAAGACTGACTACTTGGCTCAGGACGATTTTCGAGGACATCTGCTCCACTCCTAATAATTTGCACTGTATAACTCAATGCAAATTAACTTTCACCACAAAAAACAGCCTCCTTCAAAAGTGTTGCTGAGAAATATGTGCACATGTGCAGCAGCATTTGTCTACCCGAAGTAATGAAACCCGTGCACCGAGGAGCACAGAACTAATCAACATAAACATCAATGGACTGTGAACTCTTCTCGAGACTAACTAAGTATGGTAAGTAACTAACAGGGGAGGGTGGATGAGCTGTTCAGTGTGATATGACTGTGCACGTGCAGCCTGGCGGTGGGCTTCGGTCCCACCTGGCTTCTATTTGTCTCAGGTCTGCATCGAATGACAGCTGTAACGCCAAATCAATATATATTTACACGCCACAGAACTGTAAATTGTTTGTGCCGAACATCGCCGCTGAAGCACGGTGGGCTGAAAATAGATTCCGATGACCTCAAAATGCAGGAACAGAAAGGCTAAGAAGTCTAGGCCAACCCAAAGAACAACATCATTATAATTTAATCAAAGTTAATCATATTTCCTATTCTGGCCCTTTCATCAAATGAATAACTAACGGGTTAGATTCATTTTCAAAAGCCCTCTTCAAACTGTTGGTGGGATATTCAATAAAATAACAAGGGCAGCAACTGAACTGAGTTCAATCTCAATCTGATGTTGCTGCATCTCCCTCGCTGGCTGAATCCTTCAGTTTTCACATTTGCTAGTTACACGAGTATGTGGATAAAAAGATGAAGATATTGGCTACTTCTCTCACTGCGCCTTTCTCACTTCATCTTCCCTCTCCTTCCAAATCTACTCGCCATCCCGCGGTGTCACAGTCCATATGGTGCTGCAACACTGTTGGTCTCCTCTGGCCACACTTCCCACGATGCATCTGTGGCTGTGGGCTTTACAAGGGAGCTGATAGGCTGAGGAAACCGTGGTATCGACTGGCCATCGGTTGGTGTGAGGTCGGCTCGGCGTGGCAGTGAAGTGTGTCTGAACACCACACATCACTGACTTCCAGTCTTCTATTTCACCCCCACCCCAACAATCAATCCCCTATTTTCTCTGGCATTGCCCATGCTGTGCAGAGGAGGATCTTCTATCACACTCTCCTATTTGGCACATAAACGTATTCCCTCTGTGTGTGCAAACCTTTTTCTTTTTTAATCTGCCTTCACAGATCATTCTATTCTGTCCTATAGCTTGGACGCGCACCCCCACTCCCCACCCCCCCCATGAGAAAACGAAGCAGAATGATAATTTTATCCTCTTTATTTTTTGGCGGCAAATTCTCCCACGAGTCGTCTCCTCACGTCTGTGTCCATGCAGAGAAAACAGAGCTTCAGCAAAGATCAATCCCATTGAGTCGGACTCCTTTTGCTAGCCGAGATCGATACCGCCCATTTCATGTCCCTCTGCAATGCGCATGCCCGGATGCGTGCACGCCCGCTCACAGGCATGGAGGAGAAACAGTTTAAAGACATTCCTACGAGGGCAGGCCCAACCTTTTTAGAGCTGACCTATCGGCCTATCGGCTGACTCGCTCACCGGGGGACACTGAAGTTCATTATGACAGGCTCGCCTGAGTTAAAGGTCTGCTTTAGTCCTCTCCTGCAAAGTGCAGCATTTTCTGCTGTATTTAAAATGTCTGTACAGATATATATGTAAATATACACGGGCTGAAAAACACATGTGACTAATGAGTATGGGGCACCAGCAAAGACTGAGGGAAAACACAAACCCCAGAAAAAGGAATATGAAGCTTCCTGACTCAATTATACAAAGTGACTCTATTTGACATGGAATTGCCTGAGGGTGTTACGCACAATAGGGCGGGGAAAAAGATGGATAAGAGACAGTGGCATATTCACATGTGCAACACGAAACAGCAAATTAATAATTGTTGGTAATTAATGAAACGGAGCACTCCACAGGGACTTCTGTTTCATTTTCGGTTCCAGAAGCAAAATGCATATATTGCCATCTTTATCTGTTTAAACACTGGCTGGAAATGAAATGAAATATAACGAACAGCCAGAATTGTTTTGATTCGCCCCTGTGCATTCTAGGATGGGGACCGAGGTGCTCGGAACTGGTGAAGAGCAGACATCATCCCTGGAAAACTGGCTTTAAATTCTCAGAAATCCAGATTTATGAATCAGTGTGTTAAGAGGCACCTCCAGGAACACTCAGAAATTTGAAGAGTCCTTATTGTTACAGGTAACAAGGACCACCAGGACTTCTTTCAGCGTAAGAATTAATCATTTCAGGGATGAAAATTTCCCAAAATGTCATGCTTGAGTATTAGCTTTGGCATAAACTTTTACATATTTCATAAAATTTTCTATGGGCTGTCTTTGGTTTTATTCTAGATTGTACAGATCATGCCTTTGAATATTCCTAAAAGGTTTCTAATTTCATAAACCCACCTTGCCTGGAGTACTCCTCTGCCTCGTGGTGAACAAGGTCTGTCACACAACCACCGTAGTGCAAGCGCTGCTCATGGTCAAAGGCCTTCAAAGTCTCGCTGGAGCTGTAGGACTTCTGAGTGGGCACACGGCATTCATCGGCCTCTAAGGAGGCGGTGTTGTACTGGGAGTCTTTGGAGCAGCGACCCCGAGTTAGGGAGCGCTGCCGACGATCCTTCAGATCCATGTTGATTGAGGGGGTGCGGGATTGAGAATTGGATACAGTGGAAGGAGGAGGAGGAGGAGGAAGTTAGGGGAGAGATGCAGGCACTTCCTCTTTAGTCACCTGGAAGACAGAAACAGAAGAGTATAAAATAGATGGATGAATCACTCCTTACCTTAGTTACCTCAGATAAGAGGTGAAGAGGAGCAAACATTAAAGCAACAGAGTAAAGACAAACACAAACAAGGGGGTTAACACAATGGAATTGCAATGACCTCCCCACCCAGCTACACTATCAAGGCATCAATAAGATCACTGGGGATGCCTGAACACAAATACAAAAAGTTGGAGACAAAGTGGAGACTTGAGACAGTCGGAGAGACGGACAGATGGGAGGAAAACTGCACTGATGATTCAAACTGGGAAAAAAAGGGAGGAGAGAAGAGAAAGTATAGTCTAATCTAACAGGAAGGATAGAAGAAATGGAGAAATGACTTAAGGGCATTGCTAGTCTCTTGCTCATTATCAGAGTGAGAATGAATCGTGTTCCCATAGAGGCTGTGAGGGATAATCAACACAGCCACATGCACGTGCACGTGCACACACCCAATACACACCCCACACCAACAAACAAATGCATGTGCAATATAGATATACCGATTCTGGGATGACGGACAGTTACAGAGCTGAGACTCCATATATCCTCACGTCCCCGCCACTGACACACATTTCACTGCATCACATCACCAGAACAACTCAAGTTTCTTCAACATCCACCTGAATCCCAGACTTGATTTAGATCATGCACGAGTTTGGGACGAATACAGCGTAACACTTGTGCAGCAGCCTTGAGCAGCCCCTCGCATTTACAGCCAAAGTTTAAAGCCAAACAGTACAACAACAAGCAATATCTGCAGCTGCAAATATGGGATATTTATGCGAATCAACAGGTCATCCATGTTTGCAGAAAGTCTGGTCATAGTAGTGAAGCGTCTATTCTGGTCTTTTTGGGTAAAGGATAAGTCTGTTCTGATATCATAATAGACAGATCCAGAGATAACAGAGATGTTTTGGATTTGAATATTTGAGCTCATTCCAAAGCTTAGAGGAAAAGAAAAGGAAGAAAGGACAAAAAAATGGCTTAGACTGTGAGTCAATCTATTCTATAAAAGCTCATTTGAAAATACTTAGAAGGTAGCATTGAAAAGTACCCTGCAATGTCCATTGATTAACAGGAGGTATTAAGTCTCATAAAGAGCTCATTATGTTCCAGCATCCATCACAAAGACTATTAGCAGTTCAAGCCTAATGTGGTGGTACCTTGAATGGAGGTTAAAATACAGAAACATGACTGACTCAAGATATACCAGAATATTCTCCCACTCCAAGAAAGTTTCTTGAGTGACTGAATGTGTGTGTGTGTGTGTGTGTGTGTAAGTACTTATAAGAACACGACTGCTGATAAAACTAATGCTTATGTTTTTACGAAAGTACTGTGTTTTGATTCATTTTCTTTCTATATAAATAATTTTGAAGGGTATTTCTCTCTATTGGTGTGATGACATGCACTAAAAATAGAACAAAGAATTTAAAAGAAGGATCAAATTCCAAAAAATAATGAGAACATTCCAGACCCATCACGTGAAATTGTTATGGATTAAAAACAGTTTTGAATATCACTCTAAAACATTAAAAGAAAGAAAATGTTATGAATAATTGATTGTAATAACTATGTTATTAATAGTTGCTGCAGCTAATTACAGTGATTTAATCATTTTCTTTAAATAACTGCAGAGCTCATCAGCACATATGAATATTGATCAAACCCACTCAAAGACTGGCGCTAAGTTCCAGAAAAGTGTCACAGCAGAGTTGGAGGAGGAGGCGAAAGAGGAAGAGGAGGAGATCCGCTGTTGAGATGATGTTTCTTTCGGAGCCAGATGAGCAACAGGTTCAACCACAACAGTGAGGCACTGTTCAGATTTCTGCTGCGTGTGTACGATGCATCATTTAACACTTGTTGCCTTCTTTTATGGCTCATTTATGAATGAGACACAATCAGAAAGGGGGCAGAGCGCAGCTCTGTAATCAGAGGTTATCATTCGTTTGAAATCCACTTAAATTCAAGATCCTATTGGATCAATGTGAGACTCAAATAATGAACAAAAGTAATATAATACTAAATATGTGTTTTAAAAAACCTCAAAAATAGACAGAAGTGCACATCTGTGTACAGTAGTTATAGATTGTACTGTCCATGAGTAAAAAGAGGAAAGACACAGAAGAAGAGATGGATGGATGGATGGATGGATGGATGGATGGATGGATGGATGGATGGATGGATGGATAGTCGAGAGGTAGCGAAAGTTCTGGAACATTTATAGCGCTGAGCTCATGCAGGTGTTTTCCTCAAGGTCACTTTAGTATAATCGCATGTGTTTTCTGTGAATTAGTGACAGCAGCACGACCTCCCCGCATTATCATTCTGAGACAGATTATCTCCTTTGGTTGATTGTTATTGATCGCGCACGTTCCAATTACACTGTGATTAGTGACTATACCACTGTAACATACATGTTCACAAATAAACAAAGAACGCAACCAGGCAATCAAAACTCCTGGTTAAAAAAACCAGCAGAGGAAAAAAAAAGAAAAAGCAACACCCACACAAGCCTGAAAATGGCTGCATTTCCTTGGGAGGCGACGAAAAGGGTGGTTAGACAAAAGAGAAAAGAGACATGCATGCGACCGTGAAGCACCATGAAATCCAGGCAGAATGAGAAAAGTAATTGGAAGACGATAGGGAGGGTGGAGAATTCATTTTCAGAACTGCAGAGGTGAAGTTTGGTACAGATAATGGGCCTTTCTCTGCAAATATAAGCTTCAGAAGGGAAAAAATATGGAAAAACGACAATGTAAATCCAGTTTAACTACAAATCACAGCGAGGTAATAGAAGTTAATGACATCAGTGGATTAGCAAACATCAAACAGGACGGTTCCCCTTTCTGTCTCTGTTCAAACATTAAAGAGGACGGTGCTAAAGTTAATGCCGACTATTTTAAAAGCAGTTATGAAAAGGAGCTCTGATTTTACCCATGCAGCTAAACCCAAGGTGTCATCTGAAGTACATATCAACAGTACTTATCACACAAAAGGCTTCCGCGCGCCGATGAATCGTTAAAGTCTTAATATTTCCGACGTACCCACACGACATATTTATAAACAGATTGTCTTCTCTGAATGGAACTTGGAAAATAAGGAGATGAAAAGCTAGGAAGCAGACATTCTCATTCGGGCGCCACATTTGCTTTGTATTCATTCATCCTGAATGTGTCAGAGAGCTTCAAACGCTGACCCCCAACGCTGCAGCACGTAGAACAAATCGGTGCTGAGCACCGCAAATGACAGTTTAAGCATAATTCATAACATTAAGCAAAGAGGTAAATCCAGCAGTGGAGGCTGAGGTAGGATGGTGTTGACTGAATCCTGGCGTGCTAACAGGACATGCCACGCTTTTAGTTCCATCCCTTTCCTGTTAGGAATGGTTGTCGGATGAGCTGAGGGTTTGTTTTGAAGACAATGCTGTTCACAAAGCCTCCCACCTACCTGCAGGGTTATGCAATCCATTAAAGAATGAATGTTATTACTTTTCCTCATAACTTTTTTTGGGTCTACTTGTATTTTCCATGCCTCAAATCTGCCCAGTGAGCGTGCCGCCAAGAACATCGATCCATCTTGGCTGTGCATGTTATTATTTCTCTGTGTTTATAACGATGTGCATGGGCCAGACACACACAGACAATTAGCTGCAAATAGTCCATCCAGCCACTTCTCTCATTTATCAGCCTAATAAGCATGGAGGTGGAGTGTGTGAGTGGTACAGGGCCATCACACTTTAGGACGCCTACAGTCCAGATGTCGCCAACTGCAGGCGTGAAAGCTCGAAGTGCATTTTTAAGCCACATGAAAATAGCTACATTGTATTTTCTGGTGTTTAGCTACACAAAATGTTTGAAATGATTTAGCTAAAAAGTACATAAACATGCATACATACAGGTCGTGGATGGCAGAGTACTTATAAATACAGTGTAGTTAGCAGAATAAATGCTGCTGCAGATATAGGCAAGTGTCCTGGTTGTTTCAACCTTATTCCATTATAATAAAGATTATGAAATGTATGTGTGTGTGTGTGTGTGTGTGTGTGTGTGTGTGTGTGTGTGTGTGTGTGTGTATGTATGTATGTATGTATGTATAGGTACCTATAGCAGCAACTCTTTGTTCCCAATTTAATTTGTAAAGATGATAATTTTCTCTTGGGTAGAATGTTCATGTGTATCTTATCTGATCTTATCTGATCTGATCTGATCTTATCTTATCTTATCTTATCTTATCTTATCTTATCTTATCTTATCCCATCTCATCATAAGTATTTCGTTGCCTCCTATAGTTTAATTGCAGCCCAGCTAAAACCAACAATCTGCCAACAACACACATGAAAAGCCTGATAAAGCACAGCGTGAGGCTTTTCCGTAAAATAATTCCCTCCATCTTCCAACATTGTTTTCCTTTGTCTGTGTCGGTGTATGAGTGAAAAGCATTTTAACAGAAACAGGCAGTCTATTGAAAACACAAGGCCCTGCTATCATAGGGGGGAAGGGGGGGGGGGGGGGGAATAAAGCATTTGCTCTCAATTTTCTACTGTTTTTTGTGCTGCTGCTCAAATTAAGATGTTTACACTGTTTTTTCCCAAAGACAAAGGAAGAAAGAGACAGAGAGAGACTCGAGGAAACAAAGGACGACTGGTGGAAAAGTGGAACACAGAGATGTTTCATGAGAATAAAGACTAAAAAGTTGATGTATGAGTCTCAGTTTCATCCAGACAAGGTGCATGTGTATTGTTCAGGGACATTCTGCTTAATTGCAGATGTGCTTAAAAAAGACCGTGTGCTTTAATGTGCACTTCCTCGAATGTCTTTGTAAGGAGTCATCTATGATAGAGCTTCAGGAATATTTATTTTGTATATTGAACTGGTTTATACTGTATTTATGATCATTACAATATATTTTGCATTATCTTAGAAAGTAATGTAAAATATATTTCATTCTTGACTGCATTGTGGATTAAGGTGAGTACATGTGTTGCCTCTTCTATTTACATATATGAATGCACTTCAGGCACACACACACACACACACACACACACACACACACACACACACACACACACACACGCATCTTATAGTCGGACCAGGGTCTAACTTAATAGCTCCTCACTACGAAGAGTCATTAATCATGTCTTTGATCTCAGAGGGCATTGAAAATGACATGCAAAGACACACACACACACATGCGCGCACACACACACACAAATACACACACACAGCAACAGGATGAGTGGGGCTGTTTGCATGGCTCCAGTTCAACTGGAAACTGAGACCTGTTTTGGATCCAAGATGATCAGAAGGCCAACAGCTGATGGGAATGCGAGTCTGAAAACATTTTCGCTGCTACTGCCCCAAAACAACTCGCCCCATTAGCTCCAAAACACCTCTTTTAAGACGTGAAGAATCCCAGGTGACTACTGGTTGAATACTGGCGAAGTGTATCAGCCACTATTGTGGCATCGATGCATTCAGGCCATTATTGGTTTTAGTGGATACCACGAACCCGGTTCTCAAACATGACACTGTTTTTCCAGCTTGCGTGCCAGTTGAGCTGTTAAGGGTTTAGTCAGTAACAATAGCCCGGCAAATGTTTAATGTCTACAGTCAAAAAAAGAATAAATGAATTATCAGTGATTAAAATGACTGTAATTGTTTTCTTTTTTAAGAGCCTTGTGTGAATCAAGATGATTAAAAATGCTGTTAGTCGAATTCCCCTTCTCCTCGTGTATTAATCCTATGTAGACGTGTGTATCATTGGTGCTCTGCTGGGAGGATGCAGCTGTGGTCCCAGCAGGGAAGGAGATGGATGAAAGTTGCCACACTGATCAGGAACTGGGAAGACAGAGACCTCATCCACTTTCCATTTTCTCCTCCATGTCTCTTCTCCCCTCATCCTCTCATTTGTCAGGATGGAAATAAATGGGGTTGGGTGGGGAACAATCCATCCCTCTCTCCTCCTTGCTCTCAGTGTCTGAGTAATCTCCAGACTGGGCCTGCCACAGAGCCTCTGTTTATTAGACTAATCCTTAAATCCACATTCTGCAGGCCTTACGAACGCCTTGGAAAGCTCTAATCTGACTCAAAACAAAGGGATTAGAGACGACAAGGTCCCTCTCTCTGTCTCTTCATGTCTGCCACAGTGGGTTCTGGGTGACGTGCGCATGAGCTGGGAAACGCACCGGCGCTCGTCACACCCATATTTGTTAAAGACCGACGGGTGCACGAGAAGGCACACGAGAACAGTCACGCTCGCTCACGTTTCCTGTGAACGCGAGCTTTATGTAAAAATACAGGCAGTTAGAGCCAAGGTGCAAACAAACCGGGTAATTACACACAGCTCCCCTAGCGCTCGGGAGAGGAGACGGACAAGATGAGAAAGAGCTGCAGGGAAAGAGACGCAGCAAGAGCATAGAGGATGTAACAAATAGCTGAATAAATGTGGCTCGTATTATCGACGCAGGCTGCCACAGAAGCGTGTCAGTAGGCCACCTTTGTCACAGCTGCGGCAGATGTACCGTCAATTGTAAATTATTTCAACTCAGTTTTTAACACCTTAGGCAAGCACATCTATGACAGATAGGTACATTTAAGCCACTGCTTTTGAACAGGTTTTAGCCTTTATCGCATTTATTTCTCATTTCATCTGTTTTGTTGTTTGGAATTTCCAGGCAGGCTGAAAGAGTTCAGCTAAAGCACCGCCAGTAGTGGCCTGACTGACAGCTCAATATGTTTGCCTTACAGGCACTTTATTTACCAGCCTGAGGAGAACGCGAGAATAAATCTTCTGCATTGGACTACTGAGACCTCTCCTGTCCCACATCCTTTTGATTATCATCTGATAAGGATCCTGCCTCACACCTGACACAACAAAGTTGTATTTGTAGATGCCTCCCCTGCCATTACTGCTACAACACAGCCTTCCAATAAGGTCAAAAGCATCCTCCTTCATCGTTCTCCTCTGGAAGTGTTAGCTGTTAAACGCCTTTCCTGTGATTGCTATTTGGCTGATAATCCGGACGCGAGTGTTTCACACCTACTTTGCTCAGGCTCTTTGGGGCCTACAGCAACACTACATAGCATTCCTCTTACACAACAAGAGTCCCTGACATCCAATAAGTCCTTGTAACGTGGATAATTCCTATTTGTGGGTTATTGAGCACAACCGAAATGGACTGGATCACACATCCAGCAAGAATGTCGCCGCATATGAAGGTCACACACGGAGGAACCGTGCAGATGGATGATGCCAGTAAAGTGGTCACGGTTCCAGGGAAGTCATTCTTTTATTCAGTGAAGGGATTTCTGCTCACATTCACCTGTATCACAGACGGGCTGACGCTAATGTGTGTGTGTGTTTGGGTGTGTGTGTGTGTGTGTGTGTGTGCGCGCCTGCATATGTGACTATGTCACCTCTGCTCTAGGAGCTACCACCAGCACAGAGTCAGGGCAAACTTTGCCGCAGCTCTGGCAGTGAGTTATTAAAACAATCGAGTGCTGACAAGCCCTGCATTCTGTCGCCAAGGGAGAGAGCTAAGGCTTAATAACTCAGTGTCACGCCTTGACATTCTTACCATCTGTCTGAGTAAAATATTCAAATGTGCAATAAATGTCACTGGGGACAGACGGTGACACTGTCTAATTAACACTATGACAGAGGTGACACACTCCGGGCTTTGGCTGGGTTTTACCGCGCGACATGCATTGCCCATTTGTGCATACCGTGGTTCTGTGCAGAGGTGAAACGCTGAGACCGCCCGACCTTTTTTTACTCCCACTCTTTTTAGAAGAAATCCAGTTATTTCAGAATACGCTAAATCTGGAGCAATAACGGACGCTAATGTGTTTGAACGACAGCAGCTATTAGTGATGTGCAACCCCGGAGCACCAAATAAATGCCAAGAAGAGTCGTTTCCTCAGGCTGAAATGTCAAATATGCAGAGAGCAGTGATGAGACCAGCATGGCTGCCATGTGTGAATGTCTTGGGTTTGCCTGCACAGAAGGTGGATCAAAGACAAGTTGCAATAAGCTGTTTCCTAACTGCTTTTCGTATGGCAGAAACCTGATACGAGGCACACAGCCTCTATGCCCCTGTGTTTGGCAGAATCAGAGCACATACATGCTTAAATGATCAGAAAAAAATTGTTCAAATCATCACATTTGATTGTGCTGAACAAGGAACACCTGATTCGCTGCATTTTATTTTATTTTTTGGAAATATGCACCTGCGTAAATGTTACAATTCTACCTTCCACCTTTGGTTAATGCTCTTAAATACCTTCAGGTCAACTTTTTTTCTTCTTGTACCTGTGTGGTTTTAAAGAATGCAACAATTTTGACTCATGTAGCCTGTGTAAAATAACAAATGTTCTAATTGTCTTATTACTTTTCGCCACACTGCTGTTCACCTACAGCCGGAACTTACTGGCTCGTCTGGCCACTTTTGGAACTGGGCTAGAGCTTTTCCCAAGGACCAGTTGAAATGTAGTTTCGACATATAAAATCAAATTTTACAAGTTCACATTGTTGGTAAAAGTTTACTTTTAATGTCTTTTATTTTTGTGTAGTTACCAATGCAATATATGTCATTTGCAGTGTCACTGACAATTTTCATTGCCAATTTTCATCCTTTTAATGACACCCTTGAGTGAGTGAAAAAATACTATTTTACGAACAAAGGAATGCAAATGAGGGAATATGATGACACATGGTTGTTTTGATCCTCATTATTTTAATCAAATCTGATTTCTCACAATTCATGCAATCAGTTATTCATTTTTGCTCCCATTTTGCAAAGGTTTTCTACAATTATATTCTATTTTTATGAACATTTCCATCACATTATATTGTAACAACCTAATTTTGTTGCATTTACCTATGTGTAGTGGGTGAACCGGTAAAAATGTAAAAAAAAAAAAAAAAGGAAGGTGGCCGGTCTCAGCTGTTACAAAGTGTAGATGCATGCCAATCTATAGACTGTTCACTCACGTTACTTTTAAATTAATTTATTTCATTTTGTAATCAAGCAAATGGTGTTGAAATGCTTCTGATGAATGCTACAAAGCTGCTGAAAAGAGTAATATTTCCCTATAATGCAGGAAGTTGCTGATTTATCCCCACAGATAATTTGTAGTACTTCAACCAATTACCATGAAAACCGCATTAAAAAGTCTTTTTATGACTGAAAATTGCACAGGCGCATTTATAAACGTCGAGATCATCCAGCGGTCTCAACGTAACATCATCTCAATGCTGAAGGTTTGACCTTAAAACAAATACCTCATCAACTTTTCAAAGCCAGCTTCTTACAGCCAGTTTGTGCACACCTCCACCTTTCCCTCATGCACTGAAGAGACGTCATGAGACTCAAAATGAGGGCGCACGAGGGGCATAATCACACTTTTAAAACGCATTATAGAAAAAGGCCTGAGTGTCTACGGCGTGTCAAGATGGGCAGAAAGCCACAGAGCTAATTACAAATGTCCTTTTGAATTACTTCATGAAAATCCCAAGTGCAGAGAAAAAGCATATTTACTATTTTTACATAAATGTTATGTCGTTGCGTCTTTTCTTTGTTGAGACAGTGCTTGCGTCTGTCCGAGCATCCACGGGCCCGTTACTCTTAAAATGAGGTGTTGTCAGGCACACTTATGATACACTGCTATCCTGAGAAACAAGAGAGCAATTGTGCAGCTGACCCACGCGACCCCGGCCTGTCATAGGCAGAGTGTCCATCCATCCGTCTTCTGCCAACCCCAGTGGACAGTGTGCAAGCGGCAGTATTGCACCTTAAATGGTTTGCCAGTCCATTGCAGAGGACACAGACCATTTATTCACACCTAGTGGCACTTTAGAGACTCCAATCAGCCTAATGTGCATGTCGTTGGACTGGATTCTTTTAGCAGGAGAGCAGCAGAATCAGCACCTTGGAGAGCTCCACAGTCAACAGTCCTGCTGTCCAGAGACACTCTTTGATTATAACCCCTTTAACTATATTTAACAAGTCCTTTAGGCAACAGGATACTGTCTTCAGGAGGTGTTGTCTTGTCCACAGCACTGTCATTATAATCCTTAATAATCGAGTGTGCCACTTTTAAATCTCAGTTTTACATGTTGGAACTGCTTGAAAGATAAAAATGGAGACAGCCATGCTGGTAATGAGAGGGGGTCACACAGGTCAAAGCAGGAGCTCTACTTTCTGGTTGCAACTTTTAAGACTTTGCAAGACAGAACAGCTCACCGGGTTGTATTTCTCACGCAGTCCAAATAACAGCCAATCGCAATGTGTTTTGACGTTGTTGTGTAACTGATTTCAAAACAATGCGAGGAAACTTTGCCAATGTAAAAGGTCCATCGTTAATAGTCTCAGCCCAATGCTTTAACATTAGCTTTGGAGGCCCCCGACCCCAGTGATCAATGGTGACAGTTAACCACTAAATAGACACTAGCAAATAAAGGAAATAATGTTCATGGAGTTGCGTGTCTCGTTTTGACATAATAGGCTTGTGTTAAAATATGTAGGTCAGCTGCTGCTAGGAGCTGCACAACTGGGGAATGCTCAGAGAGAGAAGAGGAAGGCAAAAATAACTAATGGCAATTCACAACAATCCCATCTGCACAAATTTCAATCAGCCTAATAAACCATACAAGCTTTTGTTTCAACATCTGGTTACAAAATGTACTTTTAATTCAGCCGGCTTTATTTTTGCTTCGAGCACCTGTACAGAAACCAATACAGGGCTCTTTTACTTCCTGTGTCTGTCACTAACACTGTTCTCTTCTCACTTTCCTCTCTGTATTCTATGAGAGGCTATTGTATGAAGAACCTTTAATGGATTTTGTGAGGGATATTTCAGACCTTAGTAGGAGATTTGATACAGTGTCTGTGTGTACAGGTGTGTGTGTTTTTTGGATTGTCATGTAGAGGTCCATATTACAGTGCTTTTCAACTTGTGTTACCCACACTCCAAACCCATTAGATTCTACATAAAATCCTGAAACTGAGAACTCTGAGCCTGAGAGTGCCGCAATTGAGAGGCTGCTGTCCTACAGAGCACATCTATCTACTCTTGATCTATGGCACAGCACTGAGCTCTGCACTGCGGTTTCTATTGCTCCTTCACATACATGTTATGGCTCTATATGATCCGCGCAGCCCACACATGTGCACCCCCATCTTTGGGTGTGTGTGCCACACTTATATTTCACCAGACAAGGGCTAGCCTCACTGCGCCACCAATGTTTGTGACGCTTGTGCTGTGAATGTTTTTACCGCCGTCGGTTCCTCGTCTTGGAGTGGCACTTGTGCCTTAAGGGACCAATAGAAGGCTGTTCCAGTGCCAATGACATAGCTGACTGGTCCCATTTAGCATGCTAGATTTAGCTTCATTAGAGAGGATGTGGCCGGGAGAACACAAAGAAGCAGTGAAATGAGGGGCAGGGGCGGACCCACGGCTAGCCTTTTTTTCATCGCCAGGTCAATGAGGACACATAAAAACACTTTATGAACTACAGAATAAACAACCACACTGGGTTAGAATCTGTATATTTTGAATTTCTTACACATGAATGTGAAAAATGGCTTTGATACTTTTGGACAATAATGTAATGAAGCCCTTGTGCAACAGGTTTTCTGCGTGCCAGAGATGTCCTATTTTGGTTTGACAGAAACAAATGAGCTGTTACATCCTGCTAGCAGATTGCTTTCACTCAGACTATGACAAATAATCCTGTACAACTGATAATAAGAATAAATGGCTTGTCAGGATGGATTCAGTTGGCAATGATGAGGCTGCAATTTGTCTCTTCTGTAGAGGTTTTCAAGGCCCGGTGGTGGGCATGGGGCTGGAACTGGGCTCATATCAGTTCCACTTTGTTATAAAAAAAAGTGATGACCACAAAAGGCTACATCAAGGTCATACTGTGGAAATATCATGCTATTTGACCTTGTCAGTGATCCCCCTTTCATATTCCTGCATGTAGAGAGGAGGCCCAGATTGCGTTTGCAGCCTCAGTGTGTTTTCATACTCGTGCATCAGCAGGCAGCACAAGCCTCCTGGAATTAAAGGTCACGCAAAGGTGCCCCGCAATGAATGGTGTGGGGCCGTCACACTTAGCCCTGACCCCTCTTCTGGGTCAATGTCACAATAACTGTCAGTGATAGAGTAGTTTCCATGGTGACCAGGATTTTTTTTCCCTTTTACAGCCTTTAGGTGCACGGCAACCAGACCCCTGATGATTTATCCCGCACAGCTTCTGTACCACAGTAAGCTATTAGGACACCATGATAAGGGGTAAACACAGCGTATGACAGAGCTGTTAAGATAGGAGCGTGGACAAACCCTCTCAGCATCACCTGAATGAGAAACACAACAGGCAGCAGGCAGTGCCTCGAGGTGGTTTAAATTTCAGAATTATTTGTCCGCAATGTCAGTGACATAAACCTTTAATTGAAGATTGATGCCAATATTCACCAATTCAACTGCATGACATAATATAAAGACATTGGATGGGACATTGGCAGTTCAGCAACTATTTAGGTAAATGTTCCACAGAACATCTGTTGGACAAAAACAGTGCTATAAAATACACCCGGTGGAAGAGGATGACACCTGTAACGTGCACAGTTAACAGGAAGACCTGGCTACGTTTTAGTTCCATGATTGTCTAGCTGGAAAGGTTGATTGCAGCTTGTAGTTCCTGTACCCAAAGAAGACAGAAACAGTAGTCGTGGTAAGCGTATCAGGTTTGGCACAGAGTGATCAAAATAATTGTGGTTGTATTGTAGTGGCAGCGGGCGCACCAGTCTCGTATAGGCCTATATTGATGAAGATTGGAGTGGAGCGGTTCCCCTCCTGCTTCACACGCAGGCCTATATTGGATTTCACGCTGGCTGCCCATTCACCAGACACTGCAGTGCTTTCCTTACCAAGAGCCTGGAGGGAATACGGCTGCTTTATTTGTTTATAATGTTTAGGCTCTCTGCAAATGGTCTGCGCTGCAGTGCCGATAACTATGCATAGTTACATTTAGGCAATCAACTGGGCTCGTTTCGACATGAGCGCCACAGCTCAATTCATTTGGAACGGGCTAAAAAGCCAATAGACTCGTCTCTCAAGGAGGAGGGAACACTGGGGACTCTGGGCGTAAGGAAAATGGAGAAAGAAAGGGCAAAAAGGGCGGGATGGTGGGGGTTGCCGAAGCTGTAATTTAAAAGGAATAACCTGACCTGACATTTCTCAGTAAAGAATGCCATCCTCTGTAAGATGCAGAGTTCAGCCCCTCCCACCAGCCTGCTCCCTCTCACACCCTCGTTCCTACTCAAATATAAATGGCAGACGAAATAAAGATGGCCAACGTCTCTGAACATATCTACACAAACTTCTGATGACACCAGCAGCGATGAAATATATAAAGTGCTCGCCGTGTTTCAAGGTTTCAATTCCATAAATATACATATCACTTAATCTGCTATTAATTCTGGAAACAGCAAGGGAAGAATGCTCAACAGACTGAACTGATGGCGGATGATGAGACCGGTGACAACACAAGTCAAATTAAGTTTGAAGCCCGTGTGACAGCATCTGGAAAGTGAAGTGGTGTGAGTCATGGCACTGTGGATGTGTGTTGTGCTCGCCTGAATCATTTTTGCATGTGTATTTGCGCGCCTGTGTGTAAATCCGCCCTCCTCTCCTTTAGCTTAGCCTCTGTCCTCTACCAGCTGCTTAGCTTCTCACTCCATTTGCTCCTAACGTCATGTACATCTGCCCATTCCATCGATCCATCACTAACCCACACGTTCCTCAGCTCCGGAGGAAACCAAACACAGGCCAGAGCGAAGCCTTGAGTGGGGTTCTACACAGAAAAACAAGGACCTGTGAACCACTACAACCCAAGTCAGCCACTTTTAGCCTAATTGGTCCATCTTTTATCTAGTAAGAAAAAGAGTTTCATTTCTACTTGTGCAAATGTCCTTGCAAACCTAAGGCGATGACTCGGAAATTTATTTTTCGTACACGCTCGTTGCGAAACAGAAAAAGAAGAAGGAGAAAAAAATCTCGGGTGTCCCAAAGGCTCCACTGAGGTGTAAAGATGAAAGCCTATGAGCGGGAAACTGGGTAGAAAGCTGGAGTGGGGGAGGGGGCTGATGCAGTCTCTTGAGTCAGAGAAAAAGGAAGAGGAAAAAAGTTTGCTCTGGAAAAAAAAAAGCTCATCGACGCAAGCGTTTCCTCTCAACCTCAAATGCGGTGCTTCTGAGCTCAGAGTTGCGGAAGCCGGAGACTTTTCTTGAAACAGAAATGGGGAAGGAGCGATTTGTCCTCGGTCTTTCCTCCTGCTCCACCCCGTCTTCTCCCACAGCTTGCTTGAGGCTCTCTGCACGGGAGCTGGAGCGTCTCTCGGAGAAATGACACTTCTTATACAGGAATTTGGCTCCGTAATTAACCTGCTCATTTGCTAATTTGACTGTAATCAAGCCTCTCATCTTTCCCAGCGGGGCGTCGGAGCTCTTTGAGGAGACAAGTCAGAAGACTATAGCTGCAAGGTCTGTGATGAGTTGCAATAGTTGCCTCCTCTCCTTTATTTCACCTTCTGATCGAGTGTGCTCACGGGAACGAGCAAACGATTCAACGCGGTGGAGAATGACAAGGGGAAAATAATAGCTGGCAAAAGATGAGGCTCTTTCTCTCATCTGTTTTTATTCATGTCGGCTGCTGTGTGTCAAAGCCTCCACATCCTCTGTTAGGCTAAGACAGACCAACCCACAGACACACAGGTGTGAACATTTCCAATTGAAATCCGCTCAAGTCAAACTCTCCAGCTGACATATACATCTGTCAAGGTGCAGCATGTGTCCTTTCTTCAATATTCCCTTCATGCTTTTATTTTATTGTTTTACAGAGCTCGACTATTCCTTCTCTATTGGCGAACGCGTAGCTGTCTCATTCAGTCCTATTCAAACGCAGCACCAGATTCTCCGCAATGAGCGGGACTCTGCGGGTTGCCCATGGCAACAGAAGTGCAGGGTAATGGCTTCAAACCAGCGATTAGTTTTGATGTGAACTTCATAGTTAACAATTATGAGAGCGTGCAAGAGAGAGCAAGCCACTAGGGCAACATTTACATGCCGCCTGTTAATCCAATAATGGGAGTGATTGAGCTGCACTCCAAAAGCCACACTTGAGCTGGAGCAACCTGGTCAGCTTCAAACCGAGCTCAGATTGTGATTGGTTGGTACCACGGCTGCCGCGGCCCACTGAAAATCTGTTCATTGGATGGGTTTTTCAACCAAAGATCCAAGTAACTACGCAGCAGACAGCATCAGATAACTGGAATGAATTAAATGAATCTGGTGAATGTGAAAAAAAAGAGATTCCTTCATATGCAGTCGGTGTATTTCAGTGTATTATTATAAATGAAATTTCTCTGTGGAATTCATTTCTTATGGTGATTCAGAAGTGGAAAATACATTTTGTTCAGACCTTTAAAAGACTGTATCACATTCCAGGCTTTAACAACAAATCATTTTTATCCAGTTCCGTGTGTCTAATTCATGAGCCAATTTAAATCATAACGCTAACATCATCTCGAATAATTCTCGTTGCGTGGCTTTAATTGGCAGATGATATTCAGAGGGTGGCGGGAAGCAGCGGGAGGGAGACAGCGATGAGGAAGAAGTTATTTAAGAACAGAGAGTGTCTGACTGAGCGACTGGCTGCCTAACAGCCGATGTCAAGAGATGGGAAGAAGAAAAAAAAGAAAAACTCTTTGACTCATGGAGTGTGACTGAACAACTTCTACCCATCCCTGCCTTTCCTCTGTCATTCTCTCATTTTTATATATATATATATATATATATATATATATATATATATATATAATTCATAAGCCGACTGTGCAACTTCCTTCTTTGCGCTTTCATCCCGTCCTCTCCGTCTTCGGCGCCTGATCTGTGTCAGTTCCTGCTCTCCAGACGATACGGCAGCAGGTGTTGTGATCGCAGGGATCAGCTTGTCTCAGTCCAGTCAGGTGTCTGGACAGGTGTCACGGAATGAGAGCAATCTCTTAATGAGACTTACGCGCTCCCATACCGATGCCTGCGCCATGCACACACGCTCACGGGGAAGAACGACCGCTGGCGTGCACAGGTAAGGCGGTGGGCCCAGGTTTCTGAGAGAAGTGCTCAGCATTTACCGCGAAATTCAAAAGGACAGAAGACAAAATGAGTGGTGTGTTACCGTGTTGTGAGATATCACAATGCACTTGTGGTTTCAACACAAAACTAGAAGCTGCATAAAAGAAAAGTGGATGGTTGGCATGCCGACAGCACCAAGTCAAAATCTAAAGAGCTATCAGGTACAATTATGAATGCTTGGTCAAATGGGCACTCTTGCCCCCCCCTCCCTCTTGGTCTCACTCTCTCTCTCTCTCTCTCTCTCTCTCTCTCTCACACACACACACACACACACACACACACACACACGCCTTCGTTCTGACATCCACATGGTTAACATTCACCACAGGTGCACAAGTCACAAAGGTGAGCGAAAGATGCTTTTCTCCAAAAATAAGCATGCTGGCAGCCCCACAACGCATCTCACCAGATTACAGGACCATCTGGTCTCAGACACCAAAAATGACCCTTTACCTGGAGGTAACCTCCATTTAAAAGTTGCTTTCCTGTTATATTCTTCAATTTCTCCTCCACCCGGGTGAAACAAATTATGCTGCTTGTGACCTAAAAAAATGGTTAAAGTTAAAACTTCTGCTAGATTCATTTGAAACATCAGCAGGATGCAGCTAAAGCCACATAGAGCCCTCTGGCATTACTCGTTCTGCTGTCTTTACACATACAAATATGAGAAATCTGGTACAATTTGTTGGCTCTTCAAAAGGCTGCATGGAAAAAAAGGAAAAAAAAACCCTGATGAAGCAAGATCCAAATGAGCTGCACGTTGCAATGGAGAACAAGTCAATAAAAGTGGGAGGCGTTTCAGCTGGGGAGCAATTATATGATTTTGTGGTGGGATGATGTTACCTAATTTATTTCTACTTTGGATGTGCCGTTTTAATCCATCTTGAAAAGGTAGCAGTGACAGCAGTTTCTGCCTATTCAGGAATACACAACTTGGTTACCTCACTGCTCAGCCTCACAGTGACAAAAAGAGATAAAGTTTTACATTTTTATAGTTGATATTACAGATTTGTGAGACATTTTTGACCATCAAATCAGTGATGCAGATGAAAGAACAATCCTCTACCCTGGAGCTTTCAAGCCCTTTGGGCGTGGCCATAGGGGAGAGTGAGGAAGGAGACCAGGAAGACACACCCTTGGGATGTGGGCTATTTTTGGATGTACCTCTTGGATATGCTGGAGTGTACAAGTGTACCTGTGACTATTCCAAGGCACATACATAAAAACATGCAAATATTAATGAACACAGGCTGAGAAAACCCAGACATGCATCATGTGTCACAATATTGACAATAGCTAAAGGATCAGGGCGTCTTCCGAGCCCATCGGCTCTCGCCAGGACAAAGCACAGGTACTGCAGCAGTGTTGCCTCCTAACCCTTCCCCTCTGCTCTGAGTCAGAGAGATGGCCCCATCTGAGTTTCAGACCCTGTGAAATATTCATCAGCGCTGCAAAAGGAAAACTTTTAATACACATGAAACAAGACCCTGCAGCCGTTGTTGCTGCTCTTTATCTCTTGCTCCCTCTCGTCCCGCACCCCCCACCCACCCGGTCCCACTTCTGTGGTTCTCATGAATAATGAAGGCCTATAGAATCCGGCTACTCCGATTGTCCGTGCAGTCGGATACAGCTCTCCTGTATTGATCAAATAAGGATCTTTAAATAATTAACCAGGCCTTTGTCATGCAAATGAGCGGCCCCAGCAGAGAGCATGGCATGTCTGCCCGCTGCAAGATCTCCACATTCAAGGTTTCGCAGGGTTCATGTCGTGGCCTGAAAATAAGTTAAACCTGTCTTATATGCGTGGACACGTATTCAACATGCAACAGGCCTTTCACATCTCTGTGGTTGTGACCAGCGGGGAAACAGGAATGAGATGAGCTTCACAGTCATCCCTAACATCACAGAGGTGCAAGAACAACAAACCCGTGGTGACTTTCTGCCAAGGACAGGACTTTTTATAAAACATCAATTGCTACTTCATTATATTTCGTTTCTGTGACCATCATAATGTGTGTGCGGGTTTGTGTAGGCTGTTACCTTGTGCTTTGGAGTGCAGTGTTAGGGATTCTTCAGCGTGCATTAGTACGATTTGTTGTTATTGTTGCACCGGTTCCCTTCAAGCTGCAACAAAGAAGAGGAAGATAAAAGGGAAGCTTTATGTAAAATCCTTTTACGAATATTTCTATTTTCTGCATCTTCAGTGAAAATGTGTCCAAAATTGTCTTTATCTGTTCATTTTAAAGCAAATTCTTAGTTAGAGGTGTTCAGAAACATTGGCTGCTAACTGAAGAATCAGATGATTGAAAAATGTGTGAAAAACAATCACGAAGGCAAGTTTTAGAATTATTATCCAATTCCAATTATTACTATTAATATCTTACACTGTATTGTGTCTATCATTAAATATCTTTTATTAAGTAGACTCAATATACCCATATTCAAGACTAACAACATTTAATTGGATCCTTACACATTCCAATAATAACATTTAAACATCTCCATAAGAAAATGGCTGTTAAGTGAATTAGACAGAAACTGTGTGACCAAGTTTGTGTTAGCCTGAAAATGATGTAGACCTCCAGTCTTTGGCCTCTCCTCATTCCGCTTCCCTAACGAACATAGGAAAGAACATTCCAAAGGCCGCCCATTTAATCATTTCCATGGCAACTGACAGCATGCACTCTATTCTCCTCTAATCCTTTCTTTTCCTCATTATGCTAATTAGCAGCAACATATAAGG
Organism: Takifugu flavidus; assembly: GCF_003711565.1. Taxonomy (NCBI): domain Eukaryota; kingdom Metazoa; phylum Chordata; class Actinopteri; order Tetraodontiformes; family Tetraodontidae; genus Takifugu; species Takifugu flavidus. The sequence goes on along the minus strand of NC_079528.1, from coordinate 3,362,182 downwards.
ATCACACCAATAAGTGCTCTTTTCTGTATTTGCTCCTCTCCAGCTCATCTCCCCTTGCTCGTTTAATCACGATGGCTCAGAGAGTTACAAGCATAAAAACACTCTTTTAACCCTGCTGCCACTGATGTACCGCTCACGTTGAACGGTGTAAAAAGCTGATTTCATAGCAAATTAAATGTTAATTTTGCCCCGCATAGCTGAACACTAATTTGCTTTCACCCGCCCCCCCCCCCCCCCCTTCCTAAAAAAAGAAGATGCGCTAATGCTGGTCCACATGTGCACGCCATTGTGTCATCAGGCTTGCGTTTCCAGTTATATTAAGCAGAGGTGGGTCCTGGAGAACTGTCTGCAGCTGTGACAGGGCAACTTTCGTAGCAACAAAAGCGTCGTGTCAGCGCTCTGGTTTGATCAGCGGATTGAAAGTTAGTGCCGCATTCGCGCTGACATGTGTTCGCGGGGATGTCGCCAAATTTGCCTGGCGCCAACACCTCGACTTTAACTCAGGTGATGCCAACGCTCCAACCACAAATTACATAATAACTAATAACATGAAACACCCCCCCCTTTGGTCCATCTCCAAGCTTTGCGAACCTTTCTGTATTCCCATCTGTCACAAAGCAAAAACAGAACCTGCAACTAGGAGTGACGGCAGACGAGAGAGACGCCAGATCGGGCCTGCATTTGCTCACTTCTTTGTCTGCGGCGCAACCCAAACGCCTGTGTGTCCCCAGCGATGGGCCCTGAACGTGCAATTTAGCCATAAACCGCATTGAATTAGGATGGAAAGGTGACATTTACGGAGATTCCCGTCGATAAGCGTCGCCACCCTTTATTGCCCTGTGTTTACCAGAACCCGGCCGTGATTTAATTATTACATCACGTCCACATCCTGCCGCTGACGCACACACACGCACGTGACGCTCCGAACGCCATTATCCAAACTGCTAAACTGACGAGGGAAACGTGATTAGGTGGAGATTGAGGAGAGGAGAGGACGACGGTGATGGCGGCGGGGGTTATTGAGGGAAGGGTTTCAAATGCCACGCGTTGTCTCCTTGTCATTTTGTCATGGAACAGCAGAACAATCTGATTCGTATTTTTCCCGGTGATACGAGATAATGACGGTCTGTCTGTGAGAGACTGGCCTAAAAATATGAATAATGACGCTAAATTTCGCAGACGCTGAAATGTATCACTGGAAAGGAAAGCTGGCCACTCGTTTTCTCTTTAACACGCGCGCTCTGACGTGTTCACACTGGAAGCCCTCAATCAGCTCTTCTCTCCTGTCCGTCTGCAGCTCACGCTAGCCTAGAGGGCGCAGGAGCATTCGCTCCCCACAGCTATTCTTAACATGCTCACTTGATGGCTTTAGAGCACACACACACACAAAAGAACACACAGACACACACACTATGAACCGACCATGGTATGGTAAGAAACGTTGCTCTCTCTGCAGCAGCATCTCCCCAGGAAAGGAAAAGTAAATGAACAAGAGTGATTTGTGTGGAAGCAAGGCAACGGACACACAATGCGCTCCGCCGTAAAGCTCTCCTGTCAGCTCTCAAGGCTCTGAGAGCACACATCCCATACAAATAGACTGCCCAAGGGTCCCTTTCCTCAAATACATTGCAAAATCAGCAACAGATGACAGAACAGGGAGGGTGGTGACATGCGGCCAGCTCTCTGCTGACGTAAGTTTACGGGCGCAGGGGACGGGGGCGGGTCTGCTGTCGCGAGACGCATGGATATATTCAAACAGGTGCAGCTGCAGATCAGTAAAGTAGCAACATTTACAGCGCATTCAATAAGCATGTGCTGCTGAGACTAGAAGGAAGGAGCGGTGGGATGGGGTGGGATGGGGTGGGGGGGGCACAGCGGGAGACTTTGCGATGACAACCTTTTACAGCACTCAGGATGCTCCCTCATGTATAGCTGAAATGTCACTCATGGTAAGCAGCAGACAGAGCTACACACTAATAAACACACACAGGGAGAGGGAGGGGATGCCTGACAAAATAAATAGAAAATTGCTCTTTAAGTACAAAAGAATGCCTCCCGAAAACGTACCATGGCAGAGGAACGCGAGGAGATTTTATCTGTTTGCTATAAAAAGCCTCCGTTTATTCAATTTGTTCTTTTCTTCTTCGTCTTTCCTCCCTTTCAGCCGCCGAGTAATTACCTACAGGCAGCCGTATTTAACATTGATAGTGTCGTTTCTGCGCGCGATTTCCATCAAAGTCTCTGAAAGCACCTAATGAAACACGCAAAACAAGTCTAATTTTCCAATAAATGAAAGACAGCGTGTCTAGTGTTGTATGACAGGTACGCAGCCTTTATTAATCGTGCGCGAACGCGCGTGCACACGTGCGACTTGTGTGACTTTCGTGAGAGGAAGCAAGTATCCCACCTGCATGAACACCTTTTAATGATTATTGATGAAGTGGCACGGTTAAAGAGAAAAACAATTAAGATGCTGCCAGTGCCAGAGTCCACACTATTAATGAGCGGGATCATGCCTGGGCCTGCTCGCGCTACTGCTGACGAGCGCGTAAACCCTAATGGAAGCAACACTGGTTCTAATTGCACCTGGATCCTAAAGGCTGGAGGTAGCTGTCACAGTCAATGTCTTTACATGACTTGGGCTTATGGGGCTAAAGGAAGAGCAGATGGGCTGAGCTTTCAGAGACGAGTCCTTGACTCTGCAGTTCGCTGAAGCCCGGGGTGGTGGCATGTGCAGAAGGCTTTTCACATCTGCTGTTTACACATGGGCAACCTGACCCTTCTCATCTCCCGCGGGCGCCATAGAAAGGCCCAATAAAATAATCAGCCTCCGCTCAAGATGACTGCCTTTGCTTCCCCCCAGCCTCTTCCCCTCCCCTGCTCCCTGCACTCGTCGCTCTCCCGCACTTTTTTCCTCCTCGTAGCGTTCCCTCCCTTCTCGTTTCCATTGTTTCTCAGTCAGCTCTGAGCTGATTCCGAGGATCCAAGAGCAACTTTATAATTTATAGCAGAACCTCTGGCTGGCTGACCTTTGGCACCTCCAGCTGTTTTCTTCCCTCTCCCTCTGGCATCATTCTTTTTCATCTTCTCTGTGCTTCTTGTAGCCTTTCAATCCATCTACCCAGAGGAGGCTGTCAAAATGAATTTGGAAAATGTATTATCGTAATTTAATGAAAGGGGTAAATACAAAGAAAGACAGTTAATAAAAAACAACATTTCATTTCCTGACAAGAGTGCTAAAGCCTTTCAATACAACACCACATGAGTGTTGGCTGGGCCATTTAAAATTGAGGGCTAAGATATTTGCTGCCATCTTTCGTGATATTTTACTGAAGCAGAGTGCTGTCCCATCTCAAAATGGGGTGGTAATGGGGATCACAAGGTTGTTGGTTTGATCCCCGACCCTGTGGCCTGCACATTAGGAGATCCTGGAGTGAGACGCTGAACCCGGCGGTGCATCTTCGCTCAATGAAAGCGTGCAAACGGTTTCTTCTCCCGCTGAGCAGATGGCAGGATGGGAGGTGAGAATGGGCGGATGCAGTCTCATCATGTAACACTTAAGCGGTTGAGAGGACAACACGTGTGCAATATATAGTCTACTTCCTCCTTTAGATCTGCTGAAAACTAGTGTAGATGTGGAATAAACAGGGGAAAAAAACACCATGTTGCCAGGACACCTCAGCTCATCACATACTGTTGACATTAATTAGGATTAATACATCAGACGACAGGCGCTAAATACCATGAAAGACATTAGCAGCCGTAACAAAATAAACCTTTTACAAGTTACATGTTATAGTTATATGGGTGTCCTAAATATTTTGCAATTTTTACACAAATTGGTGTTCAGGATATTGTGGCTAATACTTTTGTAAGTGTATTAATTAAAAGTCAATTATAAGTCACGATTTTTAATACTTAAATATCAATGAATATTCTAAAAAAAAAAAAGGTTACGCAACTATTCTATTTTAGTGGAGTGTGCCTCAAAATTCTGTACTTTTCTCTCCAGGAAGCTTTAACAAATATCAACAATATCTCTATAGTAATGTGAAATGAATAATGCCATGCAATGTATCCTGGGAATTATTATAAAATGAAAAGAAAAGTGCTAAGATTGTTCCAGACAAGTGAGACAAAAAAAGGAACAAAAAAACCTGAGAAACCGAAGACAGAGACCATACGGTGCTTCTCCTCTGTGCATTTGCTGGTTAGCGTGCGTCACATAGACAGCGCCGAGCCTGCAGGGAAGATTACCAGGGCCTAGATGCTTCCCCAAACCCACACACCCAGTCACAACAGCACAATCCTCAGATGGATTTGTAAGCATCGTTCAACCTTCTTACTGTCTGCTCATTCCCTCATTTTTGAACCCCAATCTCATCTCGCCGAGGATTTGCGAGAGGGCACACCTCATCCCTCCAAAGCGGCGCAGCCTCAGTTGGACTGAGTGCGGCCTTATTCCAAACCAGACATCCATTAAACCAAGGTATTACTGTAATACAACCACTAGACAACTCTATCTCGTTTCTATCTTCCTCCGTGTGTCTCTCATTCAAGCGGCGTATCAGCGGGAGTGGTGTTATTAATATAGATTCTTCTGTAGTGTACGACGTTTCGCTTCTATGCATATCAGATTAAGATGCTCGGCAGGGGAATAGACCACAGATTTTTGAATTGAAGGCAACCTCTTTGGCCACAGGAGGATTTAGGTTGGCGTCCTGAAGATGATTATGTTTTGCTCTTGTTTAGGATCTATGTTGATTTTCTCTCACTGTAACAAGTGTGTAATGTGCTCCACGGACGGCGACGCTCGGCTCGGAAGGCAGCAATTTAACCACTCCAGCCCACCCCCTTCCCCCCAACCCCCCCAGGCGACAAACCTCCTCCCAAAAGGGCCCCTGATCCAATTACCAGCACGGCACCGTTTGGCTCATCACCGACTCTGCCAAGCTGGGTGAACGGCGCCTCTGCTGCGCCGTCTCCCGTGCATCCCGTTTGTGCACCTTCATCTTTGATTGGCTCTCATTTCCCCCACGACGTGACACCTCTAGCTCTGTCTGCTTGTGACTTTTCTTCTTTCTTTCTTTCCTTTTTAAAGTTCTGTGCCTGAGTGTGTGTGTGTGTGTGTGTGTGTGTGTGTGTGTTTGTCAGTTGCATGCTGGGAGGGAGTTTCAGGCTGATTAAAGACATGATTTATAGGAGCACGATGTTGGCGGAATTCCCTGATCACTCCTCAAATCTCCTCAGATGAGTTCTCTCTCCGCTCAACCAGTCAGCCGCATAAGAAACTCGCCGCAGGGGCGTCTACATGTGTGATATACTCTATATGCACAGTGCATCTGTAGATGTACATGATTTACTGTCTGCTTCTCTCATCCCATATCAAAGTGCATGCACGCTGCTCCTGACGGTCCTCGCCGAGTCTCTCATTAGGACACATCTCCATAGGAATGCCTTTCTGTACGTACAGAGAGAAGAGTTTGAAGACCGAGGTGCTTGCTGCTTAATTCAAAGTAATCCATTTGGAGACGGACCAGGACTGACCATTTTAATTGGACTTTGATTGCCCGATGATAAAGAGTCTGCGGAGAGCAAAGGCAGGAGGCGAACCACAGTGGATAAAAAGCAATCTCAGAGTCCATTAACTGTCATATCATCACAATGTTGCTTTTCCTTCACCCAGAGACATTGATTAAGTCTTTGAAAAAACATTTTATTAAAAAAACAACAACTTTGTGGTGACAATTCCTTTATGACCCCAAGATAACCTCCTACAACAGGTTTTCATATTGAACTACATGGCAGTTGAATTGCCACCCTACAAACAAAAGCAGTAAACAAGATAAAGGTAAACACATGCATATTCACATATGCACACCTATATTGTTATCGTGAACCGTAATTATCTTTCTAACGGAACTCACAATAAAAAAGGTTTATTTTGAAATGTCCTTCTCTTTCTTTAGCTGCATATTTCAATAGTCAATTTGTGCCTGTTGTCAAGTCAAGTTCATTATTATGAATGCAGCCGCTCTCCGTGGTGCCTTATTTGAATCTACACAAAACATTACCTGTGGAGATTACTTTGGTTGTTTGATGCTTTTATAGAAATGCTCAAATGTGGTGGGGAGAAGAATCTTGTTTGTCCTCAACTACAGAAAGTCTGCAGGGGTTGTGCTGTTTTGTGACGCTGTTAAATCCCGAACGGTCTCTGCTGAGAGGTCTTGCATAAATGTTATCTTGGCCCCGTCATGTGTGGTGACTTGTCACCTTGACTCCCGCTAAACCGACTCCTCCTGCAGCTTTATGAGGCAGATGAGGATCGCTCTGTTTTGGTAGGGCCTCACAGATGCTAGCTTACAGTGCACCCACTCCAGGGTGAAAGGTTTTAGCCTCAGCCATCGCTGTAGCGTGCCGTTGATAAAGCTGCGTTAAGAAAACATCGTGTTTCACTTCTGTTGCCTGACTGTCCATGTGCAGTCATCCAGTGACTGTGTTGTCTAACCTGGTCCTGAAGTCTGCTTGGAGAGACTTTTATTTAAAACGTCCACGTTAGCCATGTTACCAGTGTCAGCGTCCCTGTACCTGTTGGGGCTTGTGGAGATGTTTTAGTTGTACATCTGTGCTCTGCGCAGTTGTGCGGAGCTCCAACACTAGAACATTCTTGAGTGTCACTTAATCTCTTTGCCAGACAGACAAGATATTCACTTAAATTCTACCACGGTACAAAACCTAATGATCAGGTTCATCAGTCGGCTCCTGTCACAAATTACTGAATCACAGATTTGAGTTTAGAGACAGTTGTAAAGTTTCTTCTTAACCCTGCCAGGCTAATTAATTAAAGTTGCCTGTCTTTCCATATAAACGTCTTTGTGTTTTTAATTTGTTTTGACTTTGGCTTTAACTTTTTATTCAGTCGGTTTAAAAACACACCTCAGAAATAAACCAGTGTTATCAGACGCTGATGTGAACGCTCCTTGTTTACTGTCTCCAACACATCCATCACCTTTTCCAAACCAGGTCTAGACTCCACATCATCCCCAGGCACTCAGACAACGTGCTGCTTTTATTTACCAGCTGGTGGCTGTTAAACTGAACATGCATGAACATACTCTACATGCAGCTGACTGGACACGTAGTCTGTGGACTTCTCGCCATCATTGATCAAATCACAACCCCCCCGGCCCCATGACCTCCCAGCTGTAACTGACAGTTGAAATCCCCTTCTTTCTCCTTACTTAGAAATCCTGTTCATGACCACAACCACAATCATCTCTGCACCTCCAATCAACCAGAAATCATCAAGCACAGCTCTTCACCACCACCTCCACCACCAGCGTCTTACCCTGTGTGTGTGTGTGTGTGTGTGTGTGTGTGTGCATGCGTGTGTGAGGGGGGGTCACCTCACCTCTCAACCGCTTCAGGCTCCGCATGGAGGTCTGGTTGTGGCTCGAATGAAACCATTATGCTTCCTCATTCTCATCCTATTTTCACTCCACTGACAAACTACAGTTTTATTTAAACAATAAAGAGAATAAAATTGTGCTCTGCCAACCAGCAACAACATCAGAACATTTAAAAATACAGCAGAAACAAGAAATTTGTAAATAATTCATATGGTTTGTATCTGCTCAAAAATGGCATCAAACTTCTTCTGCATTATTTATTGATTTCCTTTATTTCCGTCGAAGACTTTGCATTCCTGGGCTGGTGATTCCGGAGATAACAAAGCCAATAATATTGACAGGGAAAAAAACAATGTTTAATCAAGGAAATCGATACTGAGACCTTTCCTCATAAATATATACAATATAGGACCAATTTGGGAAATTCTCCGGGGACCAGCCTCTAAATTCTATCACACAGAGACAAATCAAACCAAGTGGGAGCAGACAGAATCAACTTCACTGGCATGTTCCTGCAAGGCAAATTAAAAAACGGCGGAAAAAGTGAAACACACCGCAGCAGTATAGCGCGTCACTTCCAGATACTATTTCCTCGCTATTGATTGCCAAAGATCTGTTCAACCACTCTCAAATCCTCTGAGCAGAAGGATCCTGTAGGCCTAATTTCCCAGTAATATGCAATCAATAGTCACTGTCTTGTTATATATCTGCGACGCCAAATTATAAGCTTGATGGAAAATACACACATGCGGTGTGTTTCCTAAATGTCCCCGGTCGCCTGAGGTTATTTAGGAATATTGGAGGAGCCTTTCAATTTCTGACACACTGGGAGTGTTTATTTTTAATGTATTCTTTTCCAGTCAGTTCCTCGAAGCCTGAAGAGGGACAGAGAAATGCTCTGAATCGCGATGAGCGTCTGAGGTAATGCAGCTGACGGGGGAGCTGAGAGTTTCATTAATAATCCGAGTTGATCCGAGTATATATATATATAATTTTATTTTATTAGTATATTTTTTTGATATATCGCCCTCAGGACACCGGGTCTGGAGGATGGGAAAAAAATATCATCCTCTTTCAAGGTTACGATTTCTCTTGTCTCCATTGATTTTTGCTGTTGTTTTTTTTAAACATCCACAAAGTAATTGTTTCGTGGTATGGCTGAATACAAGCTGTGTGACTTATTAGCTGAAGCCTCCTACAAGAGTGTGGGCTAAATGGAATGGTGTCACGAGGCTGCCCTGCTGCTGCCTGTGTGTGTGTGAGTGTGTGTGAAGATGACTGGGAGTTAAGTAACAATGGCCTGAGTGCAGTTTTTAGAGTGTGAGTCTGTCAGACATATTTTCAGACATGTCTCCCAACTGTTCCGCCAACTGACGTGTACAATCCTGACTAATGCCAGGCTGCATGGACGACTCGCGGCACATTTCCGGTGAGCGAGCGCTCACGTAGACGCTCAATGTGTGGGACGGTTGGCGGAGTGATGACTTCACCGGAGCTAAAAGCAAAACTATCTTTCAAGTCGACTGTTGGGCCAGTTTTTAATTGTCTTTTATTGATTTTTTCTGTTCAAAGCAGCAAAATAATTAACAACTACATTTGGTTACAAGCTGTTATAAAAGCTTGTGAACACAGACGTGTTTCCGTCTGGTGGTAATGGTTCTTTTTTGAACGAGCGCACCGCGGAGGCAGCCAGCCTGCTGTGCCCAGACATCAAATGTCAGTCTGAAAACCTTTCCTTTTGCTGTATTTGGCTGTGTTTGCAGCTGCTCCACATTCAAACAGGAACATTTATTTATATTTAACAGTCCTTTCAATAAAAACGCATTTGCAGCTAATTAAAATGAGCTGTAAATGCAGTGATGTGCCACCTAGCCCGGTAACCAGGAGAGCATCACGGTGCTGTCGGGTGGGGGATGCGGGAGTCATGTTCTTGCTACCTTTGTCACACAGAAAGACTGGACCTTCTCTTGGCACTCCAAGTCTCTCTTGCATTCTCCATTTGATGCATTTGCACGCACTCACACACACACACACACACACACACACACACTGCTCCTGCACCCTTATTAAAAGCAGGCTGCTTTTGTCCTGGTACTTTGGAGTGGAGCTGATCTTAGTGAAGCTGGCAGCCAAGGATGACTGTGAGCCACCAAGCCCTTGGTCAGCTGACATTATTCCACCCCTCAAATGCAGCACAGGCCCGCAGCGCTGTCTGCCTGTGTGTGCATGTGCAACTGACGCACTCTTTGTCCTTGTCCAAATGCAGCTTCTAGATGGAGCGGCGATTCATCGCTAGGGAAACCGCAAAAAGGGAAGGACAGCAAAAAAGAGAGAGAGGGAGGAAGAGAACGGGAGGGCCAGGGCATCAAAGAAGGTGGTAATCTGAGTGGATCTGAGTGTTGATCCTCTTTGGCTCTCGTAGTGCGAGTAGGAGGTCACATCAAGCCTGAGCTCTTGGATAACACGGGCACCAAAACAGAAGTGCTGGGATATTTGCACACTAGCTAAAGTAACCAATAACAGATTGAAACGGATCAGCTTTATAGCAACATAGGGGGAAAAAAATCCCAAAATATAATTTGCTTTATCCGCCGCTGTGTGTTTGCTTGTTGACATGCAACGGGATTATACAAGCGCGCGCACAGTTTAAAGGCCTCAATGACCATTAAAATTTGGTGACAGCTGTACGGCTGAAAGTCTCAATTGATTAGAGACGGTCAGGAGGAGCTTCCAAGGGTCCCCACTGAAGTCCAGGCTAAAACCAGGCAAACAGAGCAGATGGGTCAGTAAGGCAGAGCCAAAGCCCTCCTTAACCTGCAGGATCAGAGAATCAGCCGTATTTCACAGCGAGCGGAGATCACACACATTCTCCCTCATACACACAAATGCTGTGAAGCACTACCTACGTACACACATTCAGATCAGCGCGTGGAAAACCAAATCAGTTCTAATCTGATCTATAAAGCTGAAACACTCATGGAATAAAACAGGGCCTCCCACTTTGCGTGCGGCAATAGCTCCAAAATTGCTTTATAGCTAAAACTTCATGGAAAAAAACAGATCAATTTGTGTCTTTGGGAATAAGCAATAAGACTGTACATTTAATATTCATTTTTGCAGACTTGTTTATTTTCATGTCGACCGGAGCCTTAGAGATGCTATTATAAGGCCCGGATAAATCGCTCCACTGAGGTTTATTCTGGCCCATAACAGGCGCCACGATTCTGAAACATTTATGCAACATTGGCATCACAGCATTACGGCTTTTAGCATTCGTTAACAGGAACTGCTTGTTCCATATAGATGTCAGGAACAAGGTAATTGCATGAAGCTTCATTTTCCATATTATATTACACATGGAAACGCCAGTAAAGACAAAGAAATGTTTCAAAGGCACTGCAGCCTTATATTGCAGAATGGGATGGCTGCTGGTCCCGAAAACATCAAGGACGATTCGGGACCAGAAGTAAACGTATGACTATGCATATCCACTGCAGTTCTGCTAAGTCCAAAATATGGAAAATGCACGCATGTACGTTGCTTGAAATAGCAGAAATAGCACCCGGCAACTGTAGGGAGCAGCACATAAATAAGAACATAAGTTGGGCTGAGGGCACATTGTTATCACAGCTGTGCCAGCGCTGCGACTGTGAAATGGAAAATATGGTTTCACCGCTTCAAAAATTCACTCGCACCCACTGGGCTAGTGTTTCTCAAGCTCGAATCGCCCCGTGTGATATCCGCTTGCCCGTGGTGGGTTCAGGGTCCTGAAATTCCTACACTTCATTTCAGCGCTTACTGTAAACTTTATGCTGTTTTTTTGTTTTTTCCCCCCTGCTTGAGCCGGAAAACAGTAACACACAACTCCACTAGGCTGCTAATGAAAACTCTGTTTGCTTGGTTTTCTGGCAAGACTGAACGAAGACAAAAGTGATGACTGTAGGAAGGAGGGGAAGACAAATTCCCAACCTTATCTGTTGTGGGGTGGGGGTAACATAAAATAACCAATCCATTATGTAAGCACCACCCCTGCTGTGTTCCTCTCATTCCCTCCAGCTATTAGCAGCTAAGGACACAAATAGATCACACAAGATATTAAAAAGCAGCAGGAATCTAACAGTTTAAAAGACCCGCTGTAATCCTCGGTGCTGAACGACAACGTGTCTCCGGCGTGGCTTTATTTTTCACTTTCATCCTTTTACGGTTGTTTTCCAGTTTTATAGCCTGCGCCTTGACTAGCGATTTGCAGATGAGGCAGCGAAGGGAGTGTGAGGCAGCAAAGCAGCAACTCATCAAAAACCACAGGCACGTAACAGTGGCGTTATTTGCTACTATTCAATGAAGCTGCACTTGTTTCCCAACCTGAACGCGAAGGTTCCAACAAAAAAACATGGAAGCCAGACCGCTATGGGGAGAGATCTCGTCATTTTTTAAACCCTTGACACAAATAAATGGCCTCAATGATTTAAAAAAAATGGCTTAACATTTGCTGCTGGATTCAATTTTAAGGTTTTATCCATCCGCAAATGTATGGGGGACGGGAAATTCAATATTTTGACAAAAGTCGAGTTGTGAGAGAGATTGATCTTAACAGTTTTTGACAGCGAACTGACAGAACCATGGGAGGCTACATGAATACTATGAATATGTGAGTAAACTGTCAAACAAATTAGAATATTGCTGCAAATTTGACAGAAATAGCTGGTGTTCTACAAGCGAAATGTGCTCATTTATCTTCTGATTCTGCCTGACGGTTCTTTTTTCCCCCCAAAGCTGTTGTTTTCTGGTGTCATTTCCATTTCGCTTCCCAAATACCACACGCCACTGATGACAAGAATATACAACTCAAAGGAGACTAATTGCTCAGCCTTCACTTACAGTATATAGAAAGGAGATAAAACATACAACGTCTTTAAGATCTCTGTGGGAAATTTATTATCCGGATGAATCAAGATTCCACAAATGCGCTCTCTTCCACCCCCATTTGACTCAAACCCATGTTCTTGCACTCTCTTGTTTGCATTATTAAATCCATGGTGAAGAAAATGAAATACTGGCAGACATAATAAACATGAAGCCAGTGTAAGTGATTATGTCAGTGCGCCTTTGCAAACCAAATCCATGGAAATCCATGAAGCCAAATCCTTGAAAATAGCACAAAATGTGAGTATTTGCACTAGGACATAATCAGAGTTGTTAAAGGCAAAGGCCTATTTTTATTTATTTTTTTAATTTTTACATACCAGAATTGCTCTTTAGCTTTTTTCTATATACTATTTTGACATTAAACCCAATGGCATTTGAAGTGATCGTAGCTTTGGGCCAATATCCAAATTTAATTTGAGCTGTGCTCTGTTATCACAGCATTTGAAGGGCAGGACTTATCGGGACCAATTTCACAAACTAAAAACCTTTCTGACAATCCTGAAACTGTTTTACTCGTACTCACCTTGAATTTGAGCTGTCAGTAATACGATGTGCATCCTTTCCGCTACATTGGCTAACCAATTTCACTCCTTTAAAACAACAAGCATCTTCACTAATTCCCATTGACTTCAGATGTCTCACCCCACCAAAACTTTACTTCTGAGTGCACGTTACGGGCAGAGACTGGTTTGGAAGTCGCACCCTGGATATTATCTCAACGAGGATTGTAACCAGGATGAACCCACAATCATCAATCCCAACCTATGCATGCAAATGAGGACACCCCCGTCCATCAAACCATTATTTAATGATTAATCTTGTCCATTCTTTTAAAAAATGAGTGACACTGCCTCTGGTCAGGGTTATTACAAGTGCGGATCGGCCGTAAAACTGTGGTTATTGCCATCTAGTCTGAATCCATGTTTAACCTGCTCTCTTCTTCATGATCAATAAATTATTCAGTTTAAATCAATTTAAATGTAATGCCACGACTGTGTAGCGGAAGCCTGGTTTAGAAACAGGTTTTCAACTACTTTTGTAACTTCAGACTAAGAATCCAACCCAGACGGTGTTCTGTCCATATCCGACCTCCCACCTCACCTCCAGAGCTTTAAATCAGTGTGAGTGATTGCGTTTCAGAGGAGAGTGGACCGCACCTGCCGTCATCTGTCGTATAACTGACTCGGTACATGCTCGCTCTGACAGAACACCGACTTATTACCAACAACGTCACATCACCCGGGAGTCGGGCATGATCTGACATGTCCTCAAACGGCAAGAAAAAAAATTGACGGCAATGACAGCAGGTCACAATTAAGCAGCAAAGAACTTCCACCTCGTGCTGAAACGCACGCGCACGCACAGAAATATCCCAGCACAGAATTCCAGTCGCATCACGGCGTCCGCACATGTTATTGCTACTCACCGTCTCTTTGTCAACATCAAATATGAATGGGACACTCAAGTCATTCCCTGTGTGTGCATGTGCAAGCATGTCGACGTGTGTGCAGAGCGTACATGTGTGTGAGGAGATTAGAATCATCCCGGACATTCATCTATTATGTAGCTGGTGAGGAGATTGAGTGGGGCTGGGTGATATGATGGCACATTCTCAAAGGATTACATTCCCTTCTCTTCCTTTCTCCTTTGCTCTTTCCAATCCGAACACTCGATATTGGACAATGCCTTAAAAAGTGAGCGAGCCTTCAATTTAGATTGAACATAAATGGAGCTCAAGGCAACACGATGTATATGAGGGCATTTTTGAATCACTTAACATTTTTATTGTCGGGTGATTCATCCTAAAGCACAAAAGTCTTCAGAGCGGTATTTCCACGGGCCGTGACAATGTGCGATCACCGTCACTACACTTGGCCTCGGTCAGTGATTAAAGGTACAAGGCAATGGCATTGAAAATGGAGAATCAAATATAACCATTAGTGAATGAAAAGCTGGCAGCTGTTGGCAATTCAATTAGGGATCAAGTGTGTTTTCGTGTGCACATGTGCTGATCATGTGTTCTTTTCTACAGTATCCAATCAGACTATTATTGTGCTTGGAAGATGAGCAGCAGATTTTTCAGGAGCTAGTCTTTAAATGACAGGCAACATTTTGACCATTTAGGACCATAAACGGAGGAAAAAAGCAGCAAAAAGCCACCAGTAGGAACAAAACATGTTATATCTCAAAGATGCATCTTGGGGAAAGTCTACAGTTTAGTTTGCACTCGTGATATGAACCATAACTGGAGCGAAATATGATGTGGGTAACCCCCTCCAGAGCGGCCCTGGGTAAATTGAATGGAATAACATTTAGAGTACACAGCATTATCTGGCAATTTATCATGGAACTGGGATTTTATTGCACTCGATTCTAGCAGAATAATAAACTATATACTGTAAGTGTAGATTGTGTAAATCAGATTGGAGGCTGCATATTTATTATTGTTTCCGTGACATGTATAACAGGGTCGCTGACCGAGCTGCTGCATTCGACGACTGAGAACGTGTTGGAAAATGTCGTGCACGATAATGACCTCATGTAATTCATTTTGGAAAGATTGTCAACAAGGCCCTGGAATAAGTGCAAATATTTGTCTTAGGAGCTGTTTCTGCTGGCACGGCTCGAATCTTGATTTTGACTGCATCGGTCGTGACACTTGTGATTAATAATTTAGTGTACTTGCATTCTGTAATTATTTTGAAATGTCATTGTTTCATAATTGTTTTTGTCACTAATGGGCCCAGCACAGCCCCCAGTTCAAGGCCCGACAAAGCCGATGATAGCTGAGCAGTGCCGTTAACTTTGTTATATCAATGCAAGTTAAATTAAAAGGGTTTATGCCTAATAAAATTAAAACCAAACTTTAATAAAAGGGAACAAGGACAGAAGTTAGTTGATGCTTCGTGGAAAAAGAAAGACAAAGTGCCAGAAAGTGCACGCCTGGAAATCTTCAAAGTTAAAGTCGTTTTTCTGTGACTCCTTGACTCACGCCAGGCGTGAAATCAGATTGCCGTTGACGTTATTTTTCACTGACGTCTTTAATAAAATGTTCGTTTGTCTCCTCGCACTGTAAACAGACACGCTACCTGCTCCCGTTTGTGTCGCTGACAATGTGGCTGCTCAAGGAGTCTTTCTTGTTTAATTACACCAGAGTGTCAAATCAAATCAGGCAGGGATTAGAATATGAAACATCACAATACCGCAGTACATTACAACCAATTTGAATTGTCTTTATTTTTTAGAGAGAACGTTTGCTGACATCACCAGTTCACTGACCATCCTCATGAGAATGAACGTATGTCCACCATGTAAAACCAGTCAGATGGGAAAAAGCACAGAAAGCGAGAAGAGACACAGCAGAAAAGCAAAGACAGCTAAGCTACAGTTGACTGTAAATGTTCTCCATTACAATAAATGACTTCATTACAATAAAGTTGTATTCAACCACCCTCTGTGTTTCAATGAGTATAACTGTGGAACAATTTGTTGAAGTGTGCTCAAGTAATAGAGCCTCGGATGCAGCCTGTGGTATTTACACTTATCCTCTCAACGTGGAGGCCCAGGCCTGCCAAGAGCATTTGTACCTGCACACAGCTGCACCTGAATATGCACACAGAGCCACAGAAACGCCTCAGTATCTCGCTGATCCAGCCCAGCCCGCCTGTTCTCTGGGCTTATTAAGACATGGGCGCTTTTAGCACCTAGCAGTACTAATCCTATAGCCTTGTGCTCACTGGTCCTCGGGCCAAATGGCCTTATACAGAGGCTCTCTTCACGCCCTCCTTCCCCTCTCTTCTGTCTCTTTCCCCATGTGTGGATGTGAGCATCTGTGAAACCTTTGTGATGAATGGATGAGGCAAGAGAGGAGACAGGGAAATGTGAGCCACTGCACCACTGGGGTCAGCAAAAGGAAGAAAAAAAAGAGAATGAACAAGGGACACAAGGCTGTGTGTGTGTTTGTCTCTATGTGTGTGTGCGTGTGTATGTGGTGAGGGAATGGGGGTCCGTTGCACTTGAACTGCATACAAAAGCACCAACGTGCACTCTGCCCTGCATTTATGTCCTCACTGTCAGGGATGCAGAGTGTGCATGAACCTGAATCTGTGTGTGCGCGCGCGTGGCGTACGTGTTCACCGAGTCGTGAGCGCGCGCACGTGAGTGCAAGGCCGAGATGGGTTAAACTTGTACTCGTGAAGTGTTCCCAGAAGAGATTAATCATCCCGCGCTGGAATGCAGCATTGTGGTCATAAATCATCACCTGACCTCTCTCTCTCTCTCTCTCTCCCCTCCCTCTCTCTCTGTCCCTCTCTGTCTCTCGCCCACCCTCCCCGAAAAGGTAAAGTCAGGGTAAAAAGAGTGTCATTGCAAATCTGCTGTAAACAAACAACTCAGCAGCCTTGACAGAAGCACAAAGGGCCAGAAACAGGCCTAATTATGAAAGGCGAGAATTTGATCGAATTATCTGTCAAACGTCTTTTTATGGAAGGCCATTAAACGGTATGGCGATGATTCATGAAAACATAAGCAAGAGAGTGACTGTGCCGCTGATCTTTTAAGTCAAACTAGGAAGAAGAAAATTGATTTTCTTTTTCATTGAATCATTCATTCATTTGGCACTTGAAATGTGACAATTGGTGTTTTGTTCCCATTAGATTTCTCACACGACAAGGTGAGCTGAGGAAAATGGATGACACAAAATAAAAGAAAATATAAAAATCAAGGTCCATTCAGACAGTAGGTTTGCTGTAGAATGATTTGATGGCAGAATCAAATCAAAAAAAAGGCATTTTGTATTGGTCACCGATGATGTCATCCTGGTCCTGCGTCAGTAGCAAAAGCTAACAAATATAATAAGCAGGAAATAGTAAATAGAAGAATACCTCTGTTAACCCCTCTATCCAATCACAGATTACACGTGCACCATTACTTTTTGTGTTTGTTTAGCTGCAGACTTGATTCTTTTTGCCTCGTCTTTCATGTATAATTAATGTAAAGCGACACACATCCCTCCTCTGAGGATGCGCTCCCCTTCCTGTTTCCTCCTGTTGCTGGTATTTTCAGACGCTTCGCAAAAGTTAAAGAGAATCGACGTGTCAAAAGTTCCTGTTGAACATCTATTATTTTTACATCTTCAGAAGTCCTGACTGTGGCCTCAGTGGGGGGACGAAAGCAGGCGGCGAGCCAGTGCAGCAGTCTCCATTTTGTTCATTTTGTTATTCAGGTCGAAGGAAAGAGGCTTCCTTGGTTACGTTCAAGTACAGGAAATTGATTCTGTAATATTAAAAATTCAGTGGCAGAGTTTCATTACTTTTCTGAGTCTATTCCCTTTTTCCTTTGTGGAGTGGAAAAAATATCACAGTTTATTAAATTACTTCTCTGAAAAGTCTCTTGGGGTGCCATCTTAACTCCTGTCCTCCTTTGTAAGACCATGTCAGACAGTGAGGCAAGGCTGCCTTAAAAGTCTTTGCAGGGGGGAGGAGAATGTAGCAAATAGATACTTTCTAACTCCTCTTTAACAAACTAGGGCCATTTGTGAATCTGTGTGTGTGCGTGTTGTGGTGGTGGGGGGTGTCATATAATCCTATTCCAGATTCCAATATTAAAAAACCCTCAAGTAGCATCAAGGATAATGGTTTGACTGGTTTTGTGGAGCTGAGAGATGGCCTGGCAGCTTCTTTGGGCATAACTCAGGGGGCCACACCTCAGAGCAGCAGGAGAAGGCTTTTCAGTGCATTCCTAAAACACACACTGAAAGGAGAAGCATGAGAATTTGTAATTTGTCTTGAGACCTTGCAGCCCTGCATGCTAATGGCAGCTAAGAAAAGAATCCTTGAACTGCAAGGCCAACACAGGAAGAGACTTTTGATTTATTTTGGCACATTTATCAGGCAAAGATTAGAAGTTTTAAACTGTACATTTGAGAAGGAACCATTTGAAACCATTTATCACCAATCAGGTACTAAATTAACTTTATATATTTCCAACAGTTCAGTCCAGCCTGTCGTTTAAACACTCATTTCAACTGAGTACAGTATATGAAAAAAATGCAATAACAAAGTATAATATTTGACCTGCATACAATTTGACCAATACATACAATAGAAAATTCCCCGTCCATCTGTGCTCTCCTGTCATATTGATGAGGCTCTGTAGTTTCAGCACCATCAACCACTAGGGTCACAGGTCTGGTTGGACCGCATTAAGAAGGGTTGAAGTTCTAAACCTCTTTTACTTAGAACTTGGTTAAATAGAACTAGAAGGCTCGCTGATGAGGTCAAAGCACTCAGTCAGCTGTCAGACAGATGCGACGAAAATCATCCCACTGCCATCTCTTATGGCACAAAATAAAATAAAAAAAACAGATCCATGAGCATGAGGTAATCCAAGACAAAGTCTGCTCGCTACAATTGTCCTTTTCTTTAAACAGCTAATGCCAGATGTTGCGCACACCGTGTGATTCCGAGCCCGGCCCAAGTGACAGCGCGGAGCTTTGAGACGTCCGAGAGGCGGAGGGACCCAATGAAAAACCCCAAATGTACAATATCTGTAATCTAAGGCACGCATAGTTCAGAGCGCCGTACTGAAATGGAGCAGAAACGTCCGGGGAAAACAATCCTCTCAGTTGCAGAGACTACAAAGGTTATTTTCTTTCTGGGTTCTCTTCAGATTCCTGCCTTGGAACTAAAAAGGGGAATTAACTTAATAAGAATCTAATAAAAAGCCATTAAAGAAATATGAATTCTGTCTTCTCTTTAAATAAGTCCTTTGCATATGGCCTCAATACTCTTCTGTACATAACAGGCCTTAAATCACAGCGTCCCATTTAGCCTGAAATTCATTAAATTCAAAGACCTCCCCCCCAAAAAAAACAACCTCTAGTGACCCATAAAAAAAAAATCTCATTGTGAGGTTTTCCAACTGTCCACCAGCTAATTTTCTCCTTCATCAGCAAGTCATTGTAATTTTATGCTCCCGAAAACAACAATGCAGCAGATCATCTCCACACACGCCTTAGCAAGCCCGCCCCCCCCCCATAGGAGCCCAATTAATGTCCAAAGTTTAAATGTTGAAATATGAAACATGGATGTAATGGAGCGTGAAGGGATCAAACTGAGGACGAGACAGCCGGAGAAAGGAAGTGGGGATGGAGAATGTAGGCAGCGAGCCACCGGTTCCGAGAGGCAGAAATGAGGGTGCAGAGACAGATTCGCTCTTTCTCATCAAAGCGTCTCAGACGACGTCGTATTTCATACTTCCAAAGAGCTCCGTGGGAGGACAAATCAGGTCAGCAATAGTGCTGAGTGGCTACTGCAGCCATTTTTTTCCAGTCTGGATTTATGAGATAATTGTTTTTTTTTCCTGGCTCAAAATGCAATGAGCTGAAAGTGATTTGAGCCCTAAATAGAGTGAAGGCGGTGTTTTCTATTTACCACCATGCGCTGTGGGTAAACAAGACCGACCTTTGTCGGTATTCTACCCCAGGATCGCCCGTTCTTCTCACCTCTGCCTCCTCTAAAGGTCAGTGTTCCTGGTTAATCAGCGGTAGTGATGGGGGCTTGTTCCGCTTTCATTAGCACCTCCCTCCTCCGCCTGAAATCATGTGATGTTGATATGCGGCATTCTGCGATGTGACAAAATGTGAAAAAGCTGCCTCTGGAACAACCCCACCCTCGTCTCTATTTAACTCTGACTTTAAAAAACTGACACTGACGTCAGAGAAGAGCTTCCGCTGCAGGTGTTCGGATCTGTTTTTTTTCATCTTTGCCTAAAAGTCGGGGGGGGGGGGGGATAAATGAAAAGCCGTGATGTCGGTTCTTTGTGTTCCAAATTTCAAACATTCCTGCGATAGCGGCACGCAGCGGAGTGTGATTCCGATAACAAAGCAGTCGACATCTGCATCGTACAAAGCCTACGTAGCATTTTAGTCTGCAAATAATTAGACCTGAGAGACAAACGAGGAGCTTTTTGTTGTGACATCGACCAACGTGCGCAATGTTATCATTGATTTTAAACAACGATGGCGACGGCGGATTGTTTTGTGTTTGAAAGGGACTTCTGGCTCCGAACCGGCCACGCAATTCCATTTGCCTACAGTTCAGAGCCGCTTCATTATATAACGCTAAGTGGGTCCTGAGTAGGACAACAGACTTGCAGCACCAGCGCGGGTCATGCCAGCGGCATGAGGACATCCTTGGTGAAATTGGACCCTTGAGGTTTATTTAATGCCATTATTTCCTGTCTGCTTGCATGTGAGAATGCCAACAGCCCTATCTCTGCAGCACAGGGCCGACGGGTCGCACCGGATCCTGCTGACCTCTGAACAGCCCTGGGAGCCACGCGTTTGTTTGTTTATTGGATGCGCGTTTGTGTCTATGTTTGCAGGTCCGCACATGTGCATGCATTTGGGTTATTGTGTGAAGCCTTCAGTTGCTAATCCCCTAATCTGCTGAACCCTGGAAATCACTGCAGTCATCTGTCAGCTGGGTCATAGCGGGCTAGAGGGCGCACGCACGCACACACACACACGTCATTGTTTTTCTATAAAAGCCTCGCACCACCGGATGAACTTGAGAAATCGGACTAAAGTCCGTGCAAATGTGCATCACACAACACATAACGCGAGAGAACAGATGCTAGCTGCAGGAAAACAACTCTCTCATCACCGTCACATGTGAATTGGTGAATATCTTGGATTGCAAAGAAAATATACCAAGTGGAAAATCAATCTGGGCTGTGTGTCCAGGCTCAAAGCCCAGACTTAATCTGGTAGAATAGTTGTGAAGGTTCGACAAGGTCGTGGACTTAGTGAACCCGTGGTGATCAGCCCGCTGAGTCTTGTCTAAACCTCTCAGGTCTGCTTTTGTGTGTCTGTGGTTGTGTGTCTCCATGCCAAATAGGACACCCTGAGGACTTGTCTGGAGATTGTGGCTGACACAGCCTGCTGCTGTCCAGTGTGAGCGCCTATTAGCACTTCATGCTGCAGTGTGTAATTACACATGCAAAACAAATGGACTGGTCATAGTTAAGATGACAGACTTTAGGTAATAGAAGTGAAGAATGAGCGTGCGGTCGAAGATTTATGCACAAGATCTGCTTTTTTTCCCCCGTTCCAATATGCCTGCGTTTGAGTGACTCTTGGCGAAAACCGTGTGCCAAACGCCGGGCTCTGCTTGTTTTCTGATTCACCCCCCTCAGGAGCTCAAGATGGAAGGATGGAAACGTGAGAGATTGATCAAAGAGCGAGACATCACAGGGACAGTGGTTGGCTTGAAGAGAGCTAAAGGTGGAGGAGGAGGGAGAAGGCCACGGAGGGAAACCGCACCGGTTAGACCCAAGCGTGGATCTCGGCCGGGGGTCTCATCATTAACAGCTGCCTCCCATCCGTGTGCGCGGGAGTCGTGTCATAAGTTGCTGACAACTGCCACACTCTGAGATCTACAGCTGGTGTGTGGGTCTTATCCCCTGACACTTACTCCCCTGATACTTAACTGACTCCAAAAGTTTATCTAATGCAATCTTTGACTCAGACGCATATGGCGCTGGGTCCTGAACTCAGAGTCACACTCGTGCCAGGGAACAGATGTCCTGCACCCTGATGCAAGCACCCATTTATGTGAGGACACTGGTAACTCCGCTTTATCCTGGAGTAAGAGCATCTTTTCGGGGAGGGCAAACTCACTTTTGCCGCGTATTTATGATGTGACGAGGATGGTGCGCTGCGGTAGCCATGAACGCGACGCACAGACCCAATGTATGGCTCATCACGACACCCCATTTCCACGCTAATGGAAAGAGATGTTGTTTATTTTTCTATTAAAGAATCGGTGCATGCGTCGAAATATCGCGCATATGCAGCTGCAACCGTCAAAACTCGATATAGCTGCCGCTGTAAGGTCACCCCTAGCAGGGAACTACTGATCAGACAGCTGGATGAAGAGATGACACATACCCGACACTGCAGACACGCAGGGTGAGCCCTGTGTTACCGGAGCCACTCGGGTGCAGGCTCACATGACCACAGCAAACGGTCTTTTCCGACAAAAGACACCTCAATGTCACAGCTCCATGCTGCCCTCCCCGTCCTACTCGCCACAAGAAAAGCGCGCACACATGTGCCGCTGGTGTTCGCCGTTTGCAGGATTAGCATATGAATACATTTGAAATATCACATACCTGTTTCCAGCTTTGCGCGGCACTCACTGCATCCCTCCTCCGCCAACTCGAACTTTTCTTTTCCCCAACAGCTCGAAGCTGCTCGGCAGTTGTTTATTTCACACTTTTCTCTGTCCCGTCTCTCCCGACAGGACACTGAAGCGACGCGGTGTGAAGATGAGAGATCTGTGACGTTAGGGGAGGGGGTGCTAATGAAGACGATAGGCTGGAAGCCGCCAGTGCAACATCTCACCAAATCGGGGGAATCAAGCGGAGGAATCCATTCACCGACGGTCGCTGATGGGAACCGACTGGAATTAAAGGTGCAGGAGAAGCGGCCAAGGCTGCGCGCAGACGGAGGGGCTGATCGTGCTCACAGCGCAGGAGCGTCGGTCATGCTCGGAACGTGAGCGGCGGCCGCCGTGGGAGCGACCGTCCACACGCACGGTATAGAAGGATCGCGCGTTCACGTCCGAGCCAGAGTCAGCGGTCATTACAAGCGTGCGGTGCGTAAATCTACTGCGCACCAGCGACCGCAGCTGTCAGGGATCAGAAGGACCGGAATGGCCGGTGCAGTGGAATGATGGACCGTCTGAACTCTGAAGGCATCTCGCATTCTTTTATGTCTAACAGCGGTGGTTCAATAAATTGTTATATCTCACGTCTTTATGGCTGATTTTTGTGTATCTGCCTTCAGCTTACTGAACAGCGGGTTACAAGTTAAAGAACAAATGTTGGGAAAGAGTAGGATCCAAACTTTACTGTGTCAAATATGTTTCAAGAAAAGCTATACAGCGGCCATATCTACCCACCTTATATTTATGCTAACAAGCTCTGCATTTTTCAGAGATTGATCAGGCTTTTTTTTTTTTTTTTTTTGGTGTGTGTGTGTGTGTGTGTGTGCCTCCATCCCTGGCCCGGTGCTCATTACAGAGGTCCTCATGCATCTCTTTTTAAGCAGCACACCCAGTGCAGGCAACTGCTCACATTAGCGGGCTGCCTGTAATGGGTTCTCCCTGTTTTTAGCAGCAAGGGGAAGATGCAATAACAGAAGCATGCAATTATGCACCATGACTTGGGAAAACATTGTTAACAGTTACCCCGTTGGCTCCCTCAGTCTCCGAGCTGTAACTGCATATTTCCCCGTGGAGGTATGATAATAACGCCTGCTTATTTGAAAACATCTTGTAAAGAGAACCTTGTGGCTCTTTTGATAAAGATTTCATTTCAGAGGCATTTTTATGCATAACTGGGGATCAGCAGGGGACGTAAACCTCCAACGATTGGCTTTATTTATTTATTTTCACCCCTCTGCTTCATACCTAACTAGTTGAAACGCATTAACGTGTCCACCGCTGATGCGCCGCTTGAGACAAACGAGGTGTCAAAGTACCGGATGAGGAATATTTCCAAACCCTAACTTGGATTCACAGATGGCAGGATGAACCTGTGGAGATGGGGGAAGGAATAGGAGAGGGGGGGACTGGAGGATTCTCCGGCAGGTACCACAGGTGTAGCCTGAGATGAAAAATGCAGATGAGGGCAAAATGGCAGACTGAGCCGTTTTTATGTGCCCGGGCGATAACCTAAAAAACAGGTGCAGAATGTCAGAAGTTTCCTTATAATGAGCTCAACGTAGAACACAGGCAGCCTGTTTACGAAAGGCATAAAAAGGTATTAGTCTGTAAACCAGCAATATGGTAAAAAACAAACATCTAACATCCACACTTATTTCTTAGGGTGTTATCAGGGATTTGAAAGTGATGATGTCAGCAGTATTAAATCTGTCCTCTGTCTGTCTGTCTGTCTGCACTTAAGCCCATGCATATGGACACACCTAGAGATTATCCCTAATATGTCCTATTAAAAGCCGATCCTGTCAGCGAGCATAGCCGCGGAGAGTGTCCTGAATTGTTCTGAGGGGTGCGGAAATGACTAGAATCCTTAAAACGCCCGTCACGCACGTCCATGGCTGCAGGACGCTCATGGGCCCTTTCAGAATGCCAGAAAAGTGTCGTCACCTATGTCCAACCGAAGCACAGCTGTCAGTGTTACTTCCCTTCAGGATTCTCAGCATTGTAATTAGACACCCGTGTCTTCAAGAAGTGATGGATCCTCATACGAGTCGACCTCTGGACGAATGTGTTGGTGAAGACCAACTCAAACAGGAACAAATACTCCACAGGCAGGCTGTCAGATTTCGTATGGGCAGATGAGCCAGCTGACCTTTTTCTATCACAAGCCAATATTATCACAGGCCATTACAACCTATCAGGGCCTAATGCTCGTAACCGATGCTCAGGGGTCCTCCAGCCTCATAGCGTTCCGGGTGTGTGTAGCATTCCCAGCGCTATCTCTACCATTACAGACTGCACAATGTCATGGGTTCTATTTAACCTTGGACAATGAATCATTTCTCATACATCTATCACCAGCAGCAATCAGCGTTAACCTGCAGCGCGTAAATATATGGGAACGGGCGGCGCAGGTATGCCACGCATTTATAACGTTTAGAAGGAGATTTGTTGCACATTCAGTCGTGTAATCAATTCAATTCATTTTCAGCATGCAAATTAGCTAATTAAAGGTTCTCAACTTAAAGAATTACCAGTGATTGGGGGGGTTTAATTACCATTGCATCCATTTGGATTTACTCTTATTCCAGGACTAAGTCTTTGCACAACTTAGGTGTTACAGTTACTCTTATTACAGACTATGAAAGGTAATAAGAGAAAAAAATGAAATGAGAAATAAAAGTAGGCACCAGTCAAACCAAAAGCAAAGACCAGACAGGACGATGTCATGCAGCGCTGACGCTGAACTGGTCTAAGTCCGGTGTTAATGTTCCCTCAGCCGCTTCTTTGCTCCTCTGTCTTTGGCCTTTGTGCATCAGTACCAAGGTAAACGTTCTCTGTTCCTCTGCTCATATGATGGAGCAGATCAATGTCCTCACTCTGCTTCAGGCGGTGCGGGCGTGTGCGCTCTGGTGGCAGGTGGAGATCTAATGTAATGCAAATAAAAAGCTGTGTATTTTTCTGTAACAAAAAAACAAAACACTTAAGGTCCAGGCACCAATGACCAGACAGAAGATTTAGAAGATCTGTCTTCACACTAAATAACAGGACAAATAATAAATGTGGCCATTTCAAGCATCTTTCTGCTTGTTTGTCTGTTTAGTAAATCACACTTTGACAACATGCCCCCCCCCCAGCGCTTCTTTCTCTCATCTTCTCTCAGAGCTGTAAGTGCCTCTGCCGCTGGAGCTGGAACGGGCTGATGTGAGGCAGTAACAGGTACACCGGGGAGTAGGAGAGGCTGGCGAAAGAGGAGGAGAGCTGGTTTGATTTGGCGCACAAGTCTGCCAAAATTACATCAAGCAGTGGGGGGCAAATGAGCATTTACAGTATATTTGAGAGGTGGGCACTATGTGTTTGTCTACGAGCACTCGTGTGTGCGGTCTGTTTTCAGAGGGAGCATTAGATCCATCAGCCGGAGTCTGGAAGCTTACAGGCAGCTTACAGAGCAGCAGGGGGCCTTTGGCAGGGAGCTGGGGGGGGGGGGGGGGGGGGGGGCTAGGTACTGAAGGAGGGGAAGGGGTAAAAAAAATGAGAGGAGGGGTGAATAATGCTGGAGGGCTTGCAGAGGAATAGGGCACAGCTGTTTTTTAATTGAGCCCCCAACCACACACACACACACACACACACACACACACACACACACACGCGCGCGCGCGGTTCATGTGTGTAGAAGTCTATTCAGCAATTTCCCAGCTGTTGGCTCAGTGGAGCTAAACACTTTGGTGGAGGAGCAGCCGTCAGGAACTCTCCACATGGGTTCTGTTTTGGTCGTGTGACTTGTAAACCCCTGCACCAATCAAGGCCTCTGGCAGCAACACGGCCACATAAATCTTCGCGCTCAGTCTCAGCACAAGCCAGAACTGTCTGCCTCTCTCCTCGTCTTAGCCTGTGCTCCCAGCTGGGAAGAGTGGTGTACACAGAGGGTTGTTCTGTTTTGTGTTTTGTGGTTTTTTTTTTCTTTTGGAATTATGTGGGTGATTTTCAAATTTGCCTCAGCGTGCACCAGTCCACGATGTAATTACACAGTCAATGAATGATTATTCTCATTTATCTCATGCTATTATTGAATCAGCGAAGTCGCCTCATAGAGTTCAGAGGAGTGTGCTTGTGCTTCCCATGTCTGCATGGGCTTTTCACTTTGATTGGAGACTCTAAACTGTCCTGGGTGTGAGTGTGTGAGCGAATGGTGTGTGTGCCCTCTGACAGACTGGTGGCCTGCATATCCCTGTGTCCCACCGGTGATTGCTGGGGTAGATTTCAGCCCACTCACCACAAATGTGACACAGAAATGCCATCAGTGTCGGTCTACGTAGGCTACAGGAGCTGCACTGGCACGTTTGGGCTGTGCACGATGCAAAACACAACACATGCTGTTCTTATACAAAATTAGCAGTTTTTCTCAAGACCAAAGGAAATTAAAAAAAAAAAAATCAAGCATATAAATAGCCAACAGTATACAGTGGTAATGCACTCAGTTACCATCGTCTCGCTGCTGATCCCAGCGTGTTTGGCGGGTCAGAATAGCAGAAACTGCTGACTCGGTTGGTAGATTAGCTTAGCACAACTCCATATTATTAGGACAAAAATGGTCTTGCCAACTACCATTTTGGTCAAAAATGGCTAAGAACATTTTAGTCAGGTAAATATCTTAATCACCATCTACTTAACATTAAAGTCGTCTAGCTCTTAATTATAAAGGAGCCTGTGTACATAAAGTAACTAACCCCTACAAATTCTTGCTTTTATAGAATGATTGCAAAATGCTATAAAAGTATTTACTGTGTAGTTACAGCGTGAAAAGAAGATTCATGTCTGTGCTACACTGTGCTCGCTATAAAATATTTGAGCGTGCACAAAATTGAAAAAGAAAAATGATCAAAAATTGTCCAAAATATTTACTCAAAAATAAAAACTTTAATTGTGTGGCAGTAAAATTATCCTCGTTATACAAACTCTCAGCACCCCTCAGCAACTCTGTAGGGTGATCTTACAACCTGGTAATGACACCAACACATGCAGCACTCACAATTCAATAAATAAATCTATCAAATAAATCATCCACCGGTGGTTCACCAGTATAGTGATGATCTAAGGCATGCAGATGATGTTACCACTGGTAAGCATGGCAACAGGCCACAAAATCAACTTGTATTTACTAAATAATGTGCTCTTGTTTTGTTATGTTCCATTTGTTCTTGACTGCATCCTGTCAGGAGCAATGATGCTGCTACGCACAGGATGCCAATTTCTCTATATGTTCGCACAAACACACACACACACACACACACGTACACACTGGTATGTTGGCTTCTTTCAATTTGTAACAGTCATCACTGACACAGCTTTGCATAGATCTACACCATAGAACCAGCCATCAGCCCAAGATTTAAATCAGGCCTTTCAACTAGGGATGAGCAGCATGTCCTCACAAGACTAGTATAAAACCCTGTCCAGACACAGAAAATCAAGACATCCCACCCCCGCTACACACACACACACACATGCAAAAAGTGTACTCACGCCCAGTGTGATGAGCCCATTCTGCTTCATCAACATTGCTCTTTCAGAGTGGAGTTGACACCACATGACTGCTACCTCATTAGAGGCTTTAGCCCGTGAGCTAACAGGCCACAGAGACAGTGGGGCATGTCACATTTGCTAATTATAATAATAACAATAACACTGCCTTAGGATGCTACTTGCTTTTCTTTTCAATTAATTTTATCAGATGCACTCGAGGGTGAGGATATGCAAAGGGACGGGACAGCCACCACACACTGGCCCCATAGGAGGGAAATGATGTGTTTATTCTACATCCTTGGCCAAATGACTGGCTACATAATTGCTGCCAAGTAAAAATAGTCATTTTATTTTCTAATAAACACCATTAATGTGTCACCGGACTGCTGACGTTCCAGATAATACCTTGTATGGCGCCGACTGCAGATTGATTTGATATTTATTTTTCTCAAAGCCTAATCTTTCAGAATAAACGACCCTGCAAAAATTCAAAATAATAGCACACAATTGTTTACATACGTACATAAGAAGACACACACATATTTCATACCTACAGATCTCAAACTCTATCTGACACTGAAAATGTCAGAATGTCTAAAAATCCTCCCCAACCTCATTCACAAATGGATATGCAGCAGACCCATCCATCTTGTTAACCGCCTCTTTTTGCAAAATGGGGTTGAAGCCATTGTTGGAGTTTACCCAGCATAAATTAGTTGAGAAGCGGGAATACGCCATTGTCAGGTTGCCAGTCCGTCACAGACTACACACACAATTCTGTGAGAAGGATGTGTGTACGGATGATTCTCCGGATGGAAGCCCTGGCTGGGACTGGATCAGAGTTCAGCCGTTTGCTATTTCATGTTATTACGTTCTGAATAGATAGCAGTCAGCCACAGGTGCCTCTTTAACACAAACGCTGTGCTGCCCCTAAATCTGTACATCAGCATAAAATACACACTGGCCCAGATTGCTTTGTGATTATGTGTTCAGCTATCATACGTATTTCCAGGAGCACTGTATAATTTATTTTGACACCGTTGCCAGCAGCATTACCATTTCCCTGCAGATACTGTAACAAATGTGTTAAAACAGCGCTCTCACACTGCAGGGTTGAGAAGTTGGAACAACAATGCCTTCATAGTGGCATAAGACATATGGTTACACGTATACATATATCTATACATATAGTACAGCAGGTAATACAAGGTTTTAACTCAGTATGTTGCTTTGTGATCAAAGACGTTTCATATCTTTCCAGGTTATTTTGCTAAAAAACAGAGAAACAAAGGCCTGCTGAGTTATTACCTCCTCCCTCTGCAGAGGATATAACTGCAGGTATATAGTGTAGCAGTCAAAGACAGTGTGTCGTAACAGGAAAGTCCTTATTTCCTCTGATGTTTTCTGATGTTCATCATCAAGAAAGGACATGAATAAATAAATGATCCCCCAACAGTTTCAATGACAGCATTTGAAAATATGTATGTCCAGTAATTTATTCATAAAATATTTATATCGGTTGGTTGTGATCGTTAGTTGATTTATGCAGTAGTTAAAGAAACAAGCATGAATGGACTCACTTCTAAAGCCATTTGCTTAAGTCACATTATATTATTCATGTTATTACAGTAGACTTATCAATTCCAAATATTCAGGAGCCATGCCACATCAATAAGGCAAAGTTAATAGGTTCCTTTTATGTGAAGCCTCCAAATCAAACATACACGCACCACGCCAGTGAGTGAAATTAATGAAATGACCTTTTGGATGAACAGAATGTGAGGCTACATTTATGAGAAGGATTCATTTAGGTCTGGGCATCCTCTGCCAACCTAATGAATGAACTGCAGCAGGACGGAGGGATTCACAGCCTGTCAGAGCTGAGTTTTAGTGTGTTACTGCTGGATTTGTGGATTTTCCAATGCTGCGCCAGCTCATTGCCACTGTCTAAAAAATAAAAACAAAATAAATATTTTTACAGGTAAAATTTAGTCACAAACATTCCAAACGAAACGCTTGTAACATCTTGTCTGGAGAATACAGCATGCACAATATGTACTTGTCCTTCTCCTCCTCCCCTATCAAAAGCCAGAGCTACTTCAGTTGATGGGAAACCAAACTTACCTCCACTTAATAATGGTTTGGATTTCCAAAGCTCAATCAAGGTTTATTAAATGCAATAAAGCAAAAAGCTGCAATCAAAGCTTATATCTGCAGAGCTACAGTGAAATTAAGTGCTAAATGTACCTCTCCTGTGTTATGATCACGTTTAGAAGCTCAGGTAACAGAATATTCAATGGTAGACTTGGGTGTGTCTGCAGTTTTCCTTCATTTGAAGAGTGAGAGGAGCAGAGGTGTGCAGGTCAGAGGGCAAGGGTGACAGTAGCAGCGGCAGCGGGGAAGGACTGTGTGAAAGTGTTCACAAGATCACTCGATCACAGATCCTGCCTTTTCTTCCCTGTTCTAAGTTATGGCTCTCTTCCTCCTTGTTCAGGAAGTTACATCACTCAAACACAAGCTTGCATTTACCCAACAACATCAGTACCAGATTTCAGATTTTGTTTACTGGAAAGTCTCACCACTGTGGTGTTGTTCTATCACTTTATACAAGCAGCCGGTGGGAGCAGTGGTACCGAAGAGTGTCTGTCAGAGGTAAACACTACAGCTCATCGTGTTGACACACACCCTTTTTAAATCATCGTCTGCAAACACCGAGGAGCATTAATTGTTGAAAATATTGGAGAGGCTCCAGAGACGTTGCTGCAGCAACTACAAGAAAATATATGTAAGCCATCATCAAGCACTGCCCCCAAATATTCTCAGTGTGGTGCCTATTAGAGGAGCATCAGTCTCCAAAAGGAAACGAGAGAGACAAGGAAATATCACAGCTAACGGAAGAAAAAAACAACAAACCACAATATAATTAACTCAATTAAGCCCTGTCTTATTTGTGATCTCAATTAATGTGCAACCCGTGTAGAAAAGGAAGCACACGGCAGAAATCAAATTAGCTGAGATGAGACGACATCTGCCTTTGGCTCCCTTGTCCCTCCGGACTGGGA
The DNA here is from genome assembly GCF_003711565.1 of Takifugu flavidus. Lineage (NCBI taxonomy): Eukaryota > Metazoa > Chordata > Actinopteri > Tetraodontiformes > Tetraodontidae > Takifugu > Takifugu flavidus. Next base: position 3,331,033 of record NC_079528.1, on the reverse strand, counting down.
AGGATGGCAGGACTGGCTGAGAGCAGCCCATTGTTTCCACGAGGGCTCCTTGAATGGGTGGGCGACTGCGTTTCGCACATCAGTCTGTGACAAACTCGCCCTGTTTAAACAACGAATGCATGAGAGGAAATCCTGGAAAATCACTTAACTGAGCAGTTACACCCACTGAGAACTCAACTATGTGTTTATGACATGTAAGAACCTTAAATATAATGTACATTGTACAATACAAAGCATATATTTCTAATGGAGTTATAATGGTGTTATTTCTTTGTATTTATAGCATGTATTGTAGCATCCATTATTGTTTATTGCTAAGCACTTAAGTTGTTGCTAATACTATTTTTTCATCAAAGCATTCGTGGCACAATGAACAATCTTAGTGTATCTTTGGTGTCTCCTGAGATTTCTCTTTTTGTAAATATGCTATTGGATGTGTAACCATGGGGATAAGGAAACATCAATTCTGTGTAGCTCTGTATATGTGTGACCCCGCACGGATACTCATTTATCGTCCACGTGCCTGTGCGAGGTTACAACTGTATTCATGTCTAAACAAATGCACTCCGCGTTTATGTCTGTCTGACTGGTTCTGAATTTCGTGGATCTTCTCCCATGGAAATTGACCAATTTTTACCGTGAGGCATCTTGCGACTGCTTCGGTGGAGAAGATGGAGATTCCTTCTGGTTCCAGCTCAGCTGGTAAATGGCGCATGTCTCTAGCCATCAATCACACAGCTACACTAACAGACAGGCTGGCTCCCTAATATACACCTCCATTAGATGTCTGTGCCTCTCACCGAAAAATCTCTGGAATCTCAATAGATGTGCCGAGCATGTGGAGGACTTGTCCTGAGGCAGGTTTAGCTACCTCTTCCAGCTGAAGGTGTGAATTAGTGTCAGAATTCCACTTAACAGCTTCTCAACCTCAGAAACAAGGAGCAGTGAATTAATGCAAAAACGCTGCCACTAACGTCAAAATGCAATTTAACCTGATAGCTGGGAGATATAATTTTACGTTATGAGTCACTCAGTCACTTAAGCCTTTGTTACATAAATAGGGAAATGTGAGTCATTAGAGAAGCCCGATAGTCTTTTTGTCTGTTAACTTGTGGTGTCTTGAGGTGGAGATTAAATGAAATTCCAATGAAAACATCTGCATCACCTTCTCAACAGTACAACATGCTGCATACTCTCCTCGTGCCTGTGAGGATTTACTCCAGATACTGTCCCACACACCAAAAATGCATCCTGCAGCGGACCGGTGACCTGTCCAGGGTGTATATGTCTAACCCGATGGATGGATGGATGGATGGATGGATGGATGGATGGATGGATGGATGGAGGATGGATGGATGGATGGATGGATGGATGGATGGATGGATGGTGTATCTCTTCCACTGTAAATCTGCACAATAAAGTGTCGTTGCAAGAGCAAAAATAACTTTCAGAACATGTTCAAGGAACATGATGACTCTGCCTCGCCCAAGGCTGAGACCTGCCCTCCAATTTCCCAAGATCCCTGTCCAATTGAGCCTTTCCTGGATGTAATGGAACCAGTGATGGAACAAAGCACCTACTCCCACCTCACAAGACCCAAAGAAAACAGTTCCGAGATTTGGGTTCCCATGACCTGCTTTATAGCCCCTAGCTATGAGTGAGTGACTGAAACTCTGTTTGTCCGGTGATGGACAGCAGCTTTCATGGTAAGATGGAAGGATGGACGCTGTGAAACCACGACGTGAGGATGACCTGATGTGAAACCATAACGTCCACACATTTAGGTATGAGGCTCAGGCTCCTGACTGGCCGACTGTGATCCTGGTAAGTCCATCCACAAGGACCAATCCAACATTGAGAATTCATGACACAATAAGATATATAATGCGTGAGACCCCACTACTTGTACTTCAACATCATCTCTGATGTGAGAGGGAGGTATCTGCAGTTATTTGTGGTGGAGAAATACATATAGAGTGATGATCACACCTCAGCTGCATCAGCAGTCATTACTGTCAGAATAAGGGATCAAAATAGCAGGTTACAAGGAAGCAATGCTTTCATCACTGTTCTTATGAAGTGCACAATCTGCGAGAAGACAAATCGACACAATCAATTATTCTCCTGATGTCCTGCTGTCTCTCAGTAATATATTGGAAATAGAAACCTCACCACAAATGAGCCATTTTCAATTCTCCCTATAGCCTCTGCAAGGCAAATGGTTTACATCACTCAACACAATGGTCGCAAAATTCTATTAGAAAAACAATCCAAACTATTCTGTCAAGACGAAAAGACCCAAGAACTTTGAGTATAACTATCTGGTCAATACCTGACTAAATTGATACAAAAATCATTGAGACAGAGATTTACTGCGAAGCTATCTCAGTTTTTCAACTCTAACATTCTGTTGGAACATCAACAGAATCACAAACTGTGTAAATACACACCGATTTGGCACAATCCAGCTTTTCAAAGACATAATAGACCAATTTATTTTCCAGTTTGGGAACACAAAGGATTCACTCTTCGTCAACATCTCCTTCAAAATATTCAATCTACATCGATTCATTGTTGCTGACAAACCATATGGGTTTGCGGAAGAGCGGTTGCTCTAATCTCAACAGTTTTGATCGGTCATGGTTGTGTCTGTGTCCAAGATGAGTTGGTACGATTTAAAGACCCAATAATGTCCTTCACCCCGACCACTGAGGTTTGCCACAGATTTGCCTTATAACATTCTCCATACGTTTAAACAAAAAACTGTGATGAAGACAACACGAGACTTCATAGAATTCATATCACGCGAAGTGAAGTGTTCAAACTGCCCGTCTGACATCTGTTTATAATCTATTTGAGCTAACATACACAGGGATGTTTAGTCGCCACTTAGATGTCCTAACCTGTCTTTGACAGAAATACATTCCACTCTCATGAACAGTATGAATCACCCTCTCCGCATCACTTTCTTTTTCCAGATGATATCACAGAAGATTCCCATTAAACCATTAAACCCTTTCGCTATCTCTGTTGTTACAGCTGAGCTCAGGATTATAAATAAAGGGAAAATCAATCATCAGTCAGTAGATACACATGATGGTTATTAATCACGTTCTTAAAGACCTCCCACCACCTCACCTCAATACTCATTGAATAACTTGATTAACTGATGTCAATAGATCTCTTGATGGATCCAGCCCAGCACACACTCAGGGAGGTCTTTGACACCAAAGATGCTAAATTCACAGACTGGAACATCTTGTGTTCCCTCAACTGCACTGGGGTGGTGTTACTGTTGGGAATTTCAGCTGTTTTTCCTGGAATTCGTGGACACGGTGTTGAGCAGTGCATTGATGTTCCACAAGCGTTGGAAGGTGTGGTCAGGCTCAGGGCCTTCAGTCACCTGAACACCTCAACGCTAAGTTCCACATCATGGGTACCAGTCTTATCATCTGCTGTGTCACCTGCTGTCTCACCGGATCCATGCTGCCTGGGCGACGCTGAAGCCTTGTAGATGTAGACAGATGCCAGATGCTGCCCTCAACCAGCAATTTCAGCCTTGGATCCAAATGTTTGAGCACAGATGCTTTGGAGCTCTGGGCAACGTGCTTGTATGCCACGTGACCACCAACTCCACAGAGAAACACATGTCCTCCATGTGTTTCTCACGTCTCCTCCTCCTAATGGGCTTCAAAACTCTTCAGTGGAGCCAGATCCATCCCTACTTATGCCTCCATGTACCAACTAAAAAACTGGTTCCACAGATGCTGTTCTCAAATGGGAGAGGTGCTGACAGTTGATTGAGAGAAGCCAACACTGGCAGTGACGGAACGGCAGGGTCTCAGTCTACCTCTGGCACAAATTCTGCTACTCAGTGTTTAGGATATACAACAGAGCTCACATTAAGGCTCCGTTCCAACCGGTTGCTGGTGCTGGAGCTCAGGAGCTCTGAAGAGATGTTGACTTCTGACAATTAGACCACAGCTCATCTCTGCTTTTGTCTTTTTTTTTTTTTTTAATCAAACACATAAAGGTAACAGCGGTAATGACCACGATGAAAACCAGTCTTGCTATTGCCGCTGCTAAAAATAGTCAGGGTAAATTGATAACTGGCTGCAGTTGGGCATGACATGAATGTTGATAATGGCGCTGAACTGATGTCCCTGTTGATGTTACTATGCTCATTAGCATCACAGATGAGCATCAATGAGAGCTCCTTTCTCTTTTAGTTTTTCCATTTAAAAAAAAAAATATCATACTTTTCTGACATGTTATTACTAAATGTGTTAATCTAGTCCTTGTTATATCTTCATTGGCTATCTATACTGTGTATAATCTTGGCTGTATATGTTAATAAGCTTTTATAGACATATGGACACAGACAGATTCAGTAAGCAGGGCCACAGGCCAAAACAGTATTAAGGAAGACAGTGAACAACTTGCTACCCTCAAGAACTCTACCACACATTTGGAGTTTGGTTAATCCGTTATTTGAATATTTAAAAAAATACAGGGAGAATGAAAGAATAAGGTAGGTGGACTATTTAGAGGGTGAAACTAGGGTCTAAATCATTGTTGAACAATAAAATATGGTTTTCGTCATGAACGCCTTTAATGCTGTTAGCATTAAAGAGGAGGAAACACTTCAAGTAAAGGTCAGAATGCTATTTTTGACACAAAGAATAAATAAAATCATCTGCAACACGTCACTTACCACTCACACACAGCCAAACAAATAACTCCTCGGGCTTACAGCAAGGTACTTCAACAGCTTTTCAAAATGGACTTTTGCTGGAAAAAAGAAACAATTTGAAGTGGAAAAAGTGAAATGCCCAAGTGAAAAGCTGCAGAATTAAAAACCATCTCCTTTTTTTTGTTGTCTACTATTCATATCACCTTTTCTGTACAAGCACTTGCAGGTAATTAGGTCTTGGTTTTAAGTGATTTGCCAGAAATATCTTTTCTCTGTAGCATATGTTGCTGAACTGTAACCTAGGTCAGTTCTGTAATTAACCCAGAAAAGTATTATCACATTGTTCTTCATGTAAACTGCACGACACAATGGCGTCGTGCAGTTTACATGCACTCTATTGCTAATAATAAGCAACAGTCCTGATTCAATTGCAGATTAAATATTTCATCGAAATAGTTTTCTCCATGAGAAAAGAAACACGAGAAAAACACTGCCGAGAATTTTACGAGGATTTAAATACATAGCGTGTACTTTTACATATTTCCACTGGCCACAGACATTTTCTATGTAAGCTTCAGTGTTCTTACAACATAATTCTTAGTTCAGGGTGAGATATTTTTTCATTGGAATCTGCACATAAACATTTTTCACCGTGTTTTCTCTTCCTCTGTTGCTCAGACAAATCCCCTTCTTTTTGGCCTGTAGCAAGTTTTCAGTAAAACATGCTCTAGAATAAATGAGATCTGCTGATGACAGTTTGGTGTAATACCTCCTATAAAGGTGTTATTTGTCTAGATTTAAGCCCTTCAGCATTGTATTATAAGAAGCCGTACTTGCCTTTAAAACCTGTATAATCCCATGGGGAAAGTGACAGGCTTATAATGGAGGAACACAGATCCCTGCTGCTGATGTATACAATAGTTTTAACCTCACACATCTCTATTAGTGTGTCCACTGACACAGACGCCGCAAACCCCCTTGGGAAGTGAACTAAGATAAACAGAGAAGAGAAGCAGACCTGACGCTCGTGCTTCAAATATAGCCGCTCCTTTTTCAGAACACAGCAGGTGGTGATACTTCAAATATGATGGGGCATGCGTCTGGTTTTGCATTTTAATCTCATGGTTATTCTGCTGAAACGTGGCGCAGAACAAGAACACAAAAAGGGTGTCATCGGATAAACCCGGGTGCATCGAGCCAACCCGATGTCTGTGCTTGTCAGAGTGTGCTTTGGTCGGGATGTGGTTCCATTTGCACCCGTTATTTGTGTGGTCAGAGTGTGACACGAATCCACACAAATGTGCGCAATCCTACGTGCACATCTAGGAGCCTAAGTGAAC
>NC_079528.1:1665000-1792500 GCF_003711565.1 Takifugu flavidus | reverse complement strand
AGGACAACAGCCTACCGGTAAGATGCTCTTTAAAAAAAAACAAAAAACAGATGAGAATGTTTAAAAAAAAACAACAAAAGCTCAGCTCCACTCTCAAACCAACCCCTGTCAGGACGGGAAGGACTACGTCCCGCTGAACCAGTCTCAGAGCTCAGAGGATGACGGTTTTTCGCAGGCTTCTTCACGGCCTCCGTCTGAGGAAGAGCTCAGACTGGCCTGTAACACTCTGCCCAACAGGTACGGACGCCTCTCACATCTTTAACATCAGGATTTATCATTAAAGCTGTACTCCTTCAGCAGGTATTACAACTGTGTGCCATTTGCCGGGTGCGTCTTCGTGACACCGTCCAAAATGTGCCAGCCCAGAGTGAAGACCTTTGAGGACTTCCCCCTGGAGGTAAACCCACAGAAGTCCCCACAGGTGAGCCCCTCCTGTCCGCGTGAGCCGTCTGCTGATACTCTGCTCGTGCTGCTCATGTCCGACTGTCATCTGCTCCCAGGACAACCAGACAGACAGCGGCATGATTCTGGCCTCTGAAGAACTGAAGCGAATCGAACACCAGCAGACGGACCCCGTCTCAAAGATGTGAGTCACCGCCGGGACCCTGCAGGCGGTTCAGACCTCAAAGAAAACACCCATGATGTCCTTCCTGGTGTCAGCCATAGTCATTTACCATCCATCAGGTTTAAAACTGTCAAAAAAAGGGCTAAAAACTGTTTCCAGATCAGATTATTGATAGCTGCGTTCAGATGAATCCTCCCACGTGATGATTTATCGCACAAATACCCAAAGCTGGTCAGATAAGTGGCTTGTATTAGTCAACAGATTCTATTTATCGCTTGAGAAATGGGCCTTAAAAGATGGAAATAGGTGGAAACTGAAATGGAAATCAGATCAAACAATTACAACAGACTAAATGAAGAGTAAAGACCTTAATGAAAAGTCACACCAGGGCATTGCTGTGCGTCATAATTTGGCATCCTTCCCTCTGCTCAGAGATGCTTCTCTCCATCCTGTCCACAGCCGCATGGGCAGCAGCAGCAGCACGGAGCCCCTGATGGCCTCCCACGGTTCCCTGGACGGGAACCAAGGCGCTTTCAGGCACCGTCCCAGCTTCTTCAGCCAGCTTTCAGGACAGACCTTCTACAATAATGAATACGGGCACCTGTCCGAGGAAGGCTTCTGCGACTTCTTCGCGTCGCCTAAAACTCCGTGCCTGGCGTCCTCCAATGTGTGAACTTTGCCAAAGGTGCAGCCAAAGAGAAGAGAGCGTGTGGGAATACAGATTCGACGGCGGTTGATGGAGCGCGTTCAGGCTTTAGAAGCGTTGGTAGGCAAATATCCATTCATCAGTCAGAATCAGATTATAGATTGTTGTGACCTGAGCTGGCCTCATCTCAAAATTCTAGATCTCTCTTTTCTTCAGCTGCTGAAAGACCAAGTTGCGCATGTTGACCCTCCAAAGGCCACCAGGTGGCAGCATTACGACAAAAAAGTATTTTCTTAGCCAAGGTTTAATCGTTTATGTAGTTTTTCCCTTTTTTGTACAAACTATGCCTTATACAGGAAGATGAATAAAAACGTCCATGTATATGTCCTCTGTTTACTCTATATTATTAAAATGAAGCACACGCTCAGTTTTAATGTAGTAGTGCAATTAAATTACAGGTTCGTAAAAGGCTGGAGTGGTGGGCTCTCCAATGGCCCACCTCACACACTAATCAAGCAAATGAGCTGATTATTTATGGTTTGGTGTCATTCAGCAGAGGCGAGGACGCAATGAACGAGCAATAAGTGACGGCAGAAGCAGCGAGACGATTGTGGGGGGGTGGGTCACACTGAAAAGCTTTTATCAGAGGTGGACGCAAGCACAGTCAACACCCTCATAACAGGCTCACAGCACAAATGACAGCCTGCAGGGTGCTGTTGACTCTGCGCTGCCAGCTGAGGGGGAATGAGCAGTCTTCTGAGTACAAGGTCCAACACACATATGCTCACGCACAAAATCATCTCAGAGGTTTAATTATTCCCAATTTACTGCATAAATAGAAAGAAACTACATGTGAAGATGACACTGAGTACAGGATTAAAGCCAGAAATAAAACAACCAGGCCGGACCAGTGAGACCTATGGCACCTTTATTTAAGGGACACAGTATTCCAGAAGAAATTCAAACATAAACAGACGATCCTTGCATTATATTTAAAAAAATAATAATAATAATGGAGTGGCCGCGTCACCGTTCTTAACCGCTGAGGTCTGCAACAGTAACACAAGTGACCCAAAAACGTCCCTCCATCTACTGTTCTTCAAAAATGTAGTGTATATAAACATAAGCTGCAAAAGGTTTTAAAAAATAGAAAAATCAAAGACATTTTGTCCCTTGGTACAACAGGATCTCTAATAAAATATAACTGTAACAAGCAGGAGAGAAGGTATGAAAAAGCTGGTTTTACTGGCGCGCGATGGTGGTGGTGGCTCAATCCTGGAAATAATAAAAGGGCTGGAAACAAAAAAATGAGTGCAGTTTTGTCTGTGATGGTTATTTAACACAGAGTTCCTTCACATGATCGTTTCCCTTGGCTGATACTCCTAAACGCTCAGCTATTTCCTGCAAATCATTCCAGTGTAGCGCCGCTCAGCCGCAACACGGACGGTGATTAACTCATTTCTGTGGCACCTGTCACTGGGTGGGATGGATTAGTCAACAAAACGTGCTGCTTTTAACTGTGGTGACTAAGTCTTAAACCTTGGATTTGTTAAAGGACAATCAGGGTATCAGTAACACTCCGGGTGAGCACCGGCTCTGCTAGCAATGCTACCACCAATCCAAGTAAACAGCAGAACGGTACCAGAGCTGTGGAACACTGAGGTCCAGTCCCATGACTCACATTCTGACACAACATGGACCCTTCATATAATGCAGAAATACCAACTGAAGGCAATGGGAGCAATGGTTGGGCAGCTTTCTAACCCCTGTGACGCCACCTTTCAGGTGGATGACATGTACAGACTAGATAAAGCCTATTCATGAGGGTAAGAAGAGGATAATGTGCACAAAAACGTGAATGACTGGTGGAAGCTGTTCACCACAATAGTGGTGATACATCAGAAGGACGGTTCTCATGTTCAGGCTGATCAGGGAACACTCTGGAATATGCACCAATTTTAAAATTGGACATAAACTTCATGCTAAAAATATCAAAACAAGAAATAACTTTCCAACACCCAAAGGAGTTGAAGCCTGACACATCTCTCCCTGCTGACGCTGGAAACAGAGGAAGTGGACATGTGATCGTCAGCGTCCAGGCGTCCCCGGGGCAGGCGGAGCCCGAGAGGACCTGAAGTAAGTGAGCTGCAGCCTCTGTAGCCTGATAGTTGGATCGAGTGCCAAAGCTGCTTCTTTGGTCCTGGTGATATAATCTCCAAAAAGGAAGCCGATTCGAGCGGGGATTGGATTTAGCAAACAGGCTAGCAACATTGCACTTATAAATAAGATCGGACGGGAGGGGAGGGGAGCAGTTCTCAGGACATTTTTCCGATCTGGATCTTCTTCCAGGCCTCTGAAGCGGTGAATATACAGGAGTCGATGATGCCCGCGACTGTGAACGTCCCGCCAACGATGGCACAGATCTACAGAAGGGGGGAGGGGGGATCATTAATAAATCACTCCGACAGCCTCGCCATTTAAAAAGTTCTCCTCTGGTTATACAACGGCTCGATATATCTGCTTTCAATCATAACAATACATTACAGCGAGGGTTCAGAATGTGCCGGAGTCCAGCAGTGAGCCTCGCAGCAGGTTGACTCACAATCCTGAGCCCTGACTCACAATCACGCAGCCAACAGTCATATCTGAAGCGTGCTTTAAGTCATGATGAACCTAAACAACGCATGAGAGACAAGTATTGACGGGGCCTATTTAACCCTGACCGCATTATCAGTCAGCAGGAAACTATGGTGATGCAGCGTATAAAAATTCCTGAGCAGACGAGGTCAGATGGGAGAAGCCGCCGACTAAAAGTTAAAACTAACTTAGCATCTCCAGACGTTAGCATCTCCAGGAGTCAGTTTAGATTTTCTAAGTTCCATTCCAACTTTTAGCTGTTGTGGGTCGAACAGAGCGTTTGTTTGTGAACGTTTGCAGAAATGGAGGGAAAGATGCTACAGAAGCTCCAATGCTAATATTAATGATACGAAGAGCTTTACATTGCCTCGAATTAATATCTGTTGGCGTTCCTACTTTAGTGAAGTAGGACTGACTCACCGTTGTGATGAAGCGATAGAAAGGCTGCCTCCTCTCTGTGTATTTGACTGTGATGGGACTGAGGTCATATCGGAACCAGATGGCTGGAACGATCCTGCCCGTGTGGCTGTAAGCGACGTATTCCTGCGAGGGATGGAAGAAGAGCGCGTGTAAAAATGTTGTTTTTGGGCCGCCGTCCGTCAGTGGAATCCGTTTAATCAACTGGGGGACGGTTAATCTGGCCGAGTTTAGTCAAGCAACTGGGAGCGATGTATGAGATAATATCTATCAGAGCAGCGGCGTGACTCACTGCTGCAGTTTTTCTGATAAAGTCACCCAAAAGTCAGAAATGATTCAGAGAAAATAAATTCTGGATGAAGTGAGTGGAAGGTTTAAACAAATCACATCTCTAATTGGGTTCAGCTCCAGTTTGAACCTGCCAGACCAATATATATAGATTGATTTTGAGAGATTTTTGGAATATTTCTCCCCGGGCCTCATCCTTCACAGCTGACCTGCACTGTTATTATTCCAAACTCCAAACCCAGCTGTCAGTCAACACAGTTCTAAGAAGTGTGTTTATGGTTTGTTGACATCTGGGGAGGCTTTCCAGTCAGCAGGGGCGAGCTTTCACTTCCAGGTGAGTGCGCAAGTCAACACAGCAATGCGTGCTGGGACCATATGTCGGGATGGTCGGCTACGTCGGTGACAAGCGCAGAAACAGCCTGAGAAATCAGGTAGTCTCAGTGGGGGGGGGCAGCACCTTGTTGGCCACTGTGTACTGGTAGGAGAACTTCTGTTTGCCTGACAGATCCTCGTACACCGTTGGAACGATCTTCAGGATGTAGTCGTGTGAGGCCAGAGCTGCGGGGGAAACAATAACACCGTTTCTCACTCATAAATGTCAATGTTGCCACTCCATAAACTTCCCACTTCAGGAAGGATAATCACACGTTCAGGTTGCTCACTCACGGTTAGATGCCAGCCGGTCGGCCCCTCCCAAGGCGTTAAAGGCCCCTTTTTCTTGGTGCATCTGCGGGACATAAACAGTGGTTCAGCCTGACGCCGCGGGTTTTACCCAGTTTGGTTTCCCCGGCTGCGTTTTTAAACATGTGCACCGACCTGAAGTTTGTCCCCGAAGGCCAGTTTGTGGATGAAGTGGGTCATGTCAGGGTTCTGGGGCTGCGCTGAAGCGCTGTGTGTCGAGACGTGGAAGTTTCCTGGTACCTGAAGTCAAAAACAAACGCGTGCACAGTCCAGTTAGCATTGTTCCACAAACATCAAGAGGCATTTAGTTAACCAGTGTCCAACTCTGAACACAGCCGCGCAGTTATCTGACAGAAAAACACGCTCTCGAACACGTTTCACACTTTCCTAATACCCCACGAGAGTGTGAACTGTGCAACCACTGGGTTAATCATTTCAAATGTCCTGGAAAATGCAACACGTGGGTGGGACAAACAGAGCCCGACAGGACCCAGAAGGCTCACTGCTTCAGTCACGTTCAGAACAATTACACTCTTACTTTGTTGATGATGAATTCTCCTTCGAAGCGACAGCCGGCGCCCTGATTGAGGGGGATTTTCATGGAGTTCTCGATGTGGCCCACCTCGTGGCGCCCCATCTCATCCTGGATGTCCAAGCCCACCACTGAAAATTATAGTTAAAAATGTACAAAACTAAGAAGGATCAAACATTAAGATGAATAAACGATGTTCTTAAATGGAGAAAACTCAGGTTCCGGTTACAGAAGATCAACATTTTGTCTCTCAAGGTCAAAGGTTCAGAGAAAAACTCCCAACATCTGCAATTTTAATAGCAGTCGTTATTATAAACACACTTTACTGCCGGCTTTTCTTTTCTTTTTTTTTAAATCCCCTTATTTGAGCAGTTTCTGGTGCTATTTTTAATCACAAATGCCGTAACACAAAGAGCAGTTTTGGAAATGTGCTGTGTCAAATTAGATTTCAGGGTGATGTGCGTTTCCTTTTCCTCTTCATTGAGCAAAGGGGCAGAAACGTGATCAACTCTGATGACATCGTCATCTTGTGACAACGATTATTCACCGTATTTAGACAAAATGAATCATTATGTCAATAATTATCTTGGTCATCGTCAGTGATTACGAGCACCGGAGGCGGCGCGTTGCAGAACCACCTCTGTGTCTGTGTGTCTGTGTGTCTGTGTGTCTGTGTGTGTGTGTCTAAGATGAATCCTGTTTTTTTGTGTCTGATCTTACAGATCTGAAAGAAGCGATCAGCTATGGCTGTGAATCTTCCGCACGTATTCAGGTCTCAGCACTGATCAGAGATTCACACACCATCCACTCCCCATTAAACCAGCCTGCTGGCACTGGGTTTTCTGACCTTTCTGCCGAGTATTGGCAGACGGTATTAAGAGTCATGTCTGCAGACGGATGCTAGAAACTTCCACATGCCGACTGTCTGACCTTTGACATTTGAAACATACTGCCCCCCCCTTCTAACGGGCTCTTAAAATACAGCGTACAAATATAAATTCAGCCACTCAGAGTGTGTCTGACATCTCTTTTCTCCTTTTAAAGGTGTTTAGCCACCGAAGTGTCTTCATGCTAAATGGATCTGGGTCAATGGGGGGAAATTAGTAGGAGATTATCGCACACGGTTTTCCATGAAGTCACAAATCAAGACCTGGAAAAACATAAAGGTCAGCGCAGAGAAAGTAGCGCCACAGCCCAGCGGGGCGGATGAACACTACAGAGGATGCAAACGGCAGCTTTTCCATGGCCAAAGGATTGAACAACCTGTTTATTAAACCACTGGAAAAAAGGGTTCTGTGTATTACATGAGCTGGTATTTCAGTCATCGGGTGTTTTTAATGGAGCAGGGGGTGGGGGGGGCTCTTTGTTTAGGCATGCCATGGCTGAGCTGGTCTAAACACATGGCGGGCAGCTGCGCAAGGCCGTACGTCAAATCCTCACAAATCTGGCCGGCTTATTTTCCCCCCACAAAAGCTTTCACAAAAAAATTCTGTTTTACCATTTTAGGATAAACTTGAAACCAGGAAAAAGTGTGAGACTGTCCATCCGCTGTGTGACCAAGTAGTTTATCTGATGGGTTATAAACGTTTATAACTGAAGCACTGGGAAAATAGCCATATGTAGCATTTAGAATGTTTTTATTCGACATGAATGAAGATTTGCAGTTAGTTGCTGCGTGTTGGGGACTGGCCAACTGTCTGAGCCAGAAGATGTGTAGGTCACATGATCAGGGCTGCATCATCGGCACAAATAGTGTGACATCACTGTGATAAAACGCCACATTTCAAGTTTAGCTGTAGCGTTCCTGTGGTCACATCATGGGAGGGACGGACCAACAGTTAGCAGTCAGGCTACTGCAGCGTACAAAACGCCACCACCCCGATAAAAAAGGCCTCAAAAAGATTTACAGTGCGATTAGAGCGGAATAACTTTACCGAAAAAAATTAGTCTCAAGACAAGAGCAAGGCCCTGTGACGAGAGGCTATTTTATTTTTTCATTAAAATTCACATTTTAAACTCTTTAACTTTATCCCAACTCTGGGGAAAATAAAAAACAATAGTTTTTACCAGAGCCAACAGGTTGAATGTTTAATGTGAAAGGTTTGATGCTAAAGATGAGGGAAAACCACTAAGCTTTCATTTAAAAGGAAATTACAGTTTTGTATTAAAATGAAAGAAGGCAAAATTACAGTGAAAAGTGTAATGCAAACATGTGAGATTTGTATATATTATATATACTCACAATCACAGTGTAAGTTTGGCAAAGTGATGTTTAAACTCACTTCTATCTTCCCACCACTGTCTTTGTCTGGGTCGTCTACATACAGTTCATTCACACTGCAAGAGAAGAGCAAATGATCAGAACGTGGCCTTAATAAGGTGAAACACATCTGCACACCACTGTCGCACGTTTATCTCCTAAACTGCAAAGAAAAGAGGATTTGTGCCGTCCATGTCTTTCAGTAATTTCCCTCTTGTGACGTCCTCCCCAGGCCATCTTTTATTACCCAAAGTGAGGCTGACGCATTGCACGGAGCCAATTTCCTGTTAGATAACCGACTCCAATCACTGGTGACAACGCAGACGGGCAGGCGACATCGTAGCGGGGACTCCGGCGGGCATGATTAAATCTCTGTGCGGCGTATTCAAACAGCAGGACACCTACATTTCTGTTGCGATGAATCCAGTCAGCTCAGACAGGAACAGGAAGAGTATGAAGACGCAGCAGAGGATGGAAACTGCAGCACAGAACACAGGCGTTAGCAGGGATTGATCATGGACTTCAACGTTTGGCATTAATCTCGAATTACAGCAGCCTTTCAGGGAATGATGGGAACCCAACGAGCCGGGCTCATGCAGCCTCGGGGAGTGAAATAAACAAAATCAGAGGGCCGTAAAAGGAGTCACATTTATTTACAGTTACCTTTGCAATTACAAAGGTTTTTAAACACGCTCTTGCTGTCGCTACACATTAACCATGGTACTCAGCCTGAGCGTTCTTCCACAGGTAAAACCACCTCAACAGCAGATTTTAAATATTAACCTCATACATTGGAGCCAAATCAAAGTCCATGTATAACAGGACATCTGGCCTGGCTGGTCTGCCTCAATTTCATATGTCAAACTAATCAGCACTGCCGTCATAGAAAGCAGCGTGTTTACCGAGATAAATATGGACGGGACTAATCTGTGACAGAGCAACTGTGGGCTATCCGCTATGGCGAGTGCGACGGTCAAAAAAGCCCTCACTCAGCAGGTGAGGCGTGTTTGTGTGGCAACCGTCTCCTAGGATCATCACACAGTCACATGACCTTGTGGTTGGCGGGGCACCAGCGCCAAGCCTGCAGTTGGTTGAGGCTCGAAATGAGGTAATGTTTAACCAACAAACAAAAGGGAGTGTCGCTATGACACACAGGTCACCGATGCAGGTTCAGAGTCGTACAGTAATTTTTCCCAGGCTTCAAAGGGCAAAGTACTGGAATGGTGTCATTTATGATCAGCGAGGCTGAATCGCGAGTAGACGCACTGGAAACACTGACTGGGGAAAAAAGAGGGACTTGTAAAGACTTTATATGTGGAGAATGAGATGCACTAAAACCATGAAAGTATAAGATTACCATCGTACACTCAGGCAGGTCAAGGAAGGACAGTTTTACCCAGAATGGCTAAAAAAGCTTCCATTTCCTTAAAAACCAGAAGAGTTCAGGTTTTCTCCCACACTAAAAAGGCAGCAAAGGTTAAGCATTTGCCCTTTTGTGAACAGAGGCAGTGCTGGAGGGGTGGAGGGTCCTGTTTCTGGTCGAGTCCCCCTGCCAGGGGTGAAGCAATACCAGTTGTCTAATATCCAAATAACCCCAGCGCCCTGGCCCCAGACGGTGGAAGGCGACAGGAAGGGTGTTGATTGTGTATAGGGAGAACTTCCATCCACTTCCTCACTGGAGGAAACTCTATATTTTAACACATTCATTCTCTTCTCTGTAATTCAGGAAGGTGTTTATAATGTGGATAAAATTGTTCACTGCACACTGACAGCACGGGCCCAATCTGTCATCGGTATATTTTGGGGTAGGCATTTAATCCTCCTACCATCCTATATCACAGACTCCCAAACACAAACACCAGCCGAGGACCCGCTGATGTCATGAGCGGTGATATTTAGACATAATTACTGGTGTAGCCACGCTAGCATTGTTGGGTTTTTTAGCATCTAATTAAATAAATACCATCATGGCCAAATAAATGAATATAACACAAAGAAAAACCTGTGTCATCAGGCCTTTGGATCACCATCAAATGGCAGGCAGGTTAACACATGACATGACGGGAAGTGTTTAAAATTCTACTGGTGACTCCTCAGCTGCCTGCAGCTACGAAAGAACACGAATATTAACATTCTTGACATTCTGGCGGTGTAAACACGGGTCCAGCCCTCTGCTGGAGGAGCAGGCACCATCATACTGGGGCAGGCAGGTACTTGAGTTACAGCCGCCCATTTTCTAATCTGCTCCTGCACACGTCCACCTCCTCAAGGACCTGTGCAATTCACCTTCCAATGTCCCCCTCAATAGCTGTATTTCAACAAATCCAGGTTAATAAAGGAAACCAGACTTGTTATAAGGAGTGGCGCTTGCTCAGCCTCTCTCTGCAGGATGACAATCTAGACGCTAATCCGCTTTACAAAATGTTGCTGCAATTTTATGGGAGACAATAGAACCTTTTAATCCTTAATAGCTGGTCTTGCTGCCTTTCGTTGGACACGTTTACACATTTTTATGACAACATTTCACAAATACTACTATTTCCACAGTATGAAGCATGATATTCTTGTTTACATTTATTATGAACTAAAACATCATGACATCTTGGTAACACCAGAAACCAGCAGACATCTGTGTGCTATAATCTGGCCTCACAGCATAAACGGAGCCACAGTGGTCCAGTCGACTACTGTTGACAACAAGAATCCCTCATTGAGGAAATAAGCTGAGAGTTTTATATCAAGACACAAATTTTGTATTTTTGGTTACAGAACCAAGGGCCAGGAGTGACTCATGGATTTGGCCTCCATCAACAAATGAAACACCAGGTTTTACCCACAGATGTGACTGAAATGTTTAGTTTATTAGCTAATTATTGGCAGGTGGCTGAAGGGCCTGAAACATATTGCACAACACTGAATTCTAGATGACCAAATCACATATGTGCAACAACATGCTAAAGCTAACTCCCAAGATGGAAGCCCACTGCCTTCCAGTGCTAAGAAGCTATTTCTTCCTTGGCTTGGTTTGTGTCGTTATCCACGTCATTTGTGAATAACTGTTTGAAGAGCTCTTCAGTGTGTTGTGGCATAATTGTACAGCCGATGGAGCACAGGACATCAGGCTGACACACGCTGCAGCAAGCCTGAACAGGATCCATCACATCAAATCACTACAAGTTCCACTGAGGGGATGTGTGCGTTGAGATGGAGACACCTTGATATCTTGGCTTTGGGGGAGATTACTTACTGAACGCTCCTGTGTATGTTGGCTGGGTGAGATCTTTTGGCACCTTCCTGTAGATATCGAATCTAAGGAGAAAGAAAATTAAAAAAGGGAACCAAAGGAAAAAAAGGGAAGGGGAAGTGAGAGAGAAAAAGAGAAGGTAAATAACGAGAGCAGAGAAAATAGGTACATTTCGTACCATAAGGCGGTGCAAGTTATGGCGGGAGAATGGAGGAATGTCAGCTTCAGACCACAATCAAAACACACTCAGACAGATGGCCAGTTTCAGAAGGCGACACGTTCTGCAGGAGAAGGTCAGACTGCAGATTTACTTCTATTATATTAAGAATACTGAGAGAATAATAAATAAGGGAGGATCGTGTGACCCCTGAGGAAAGTCTCTTATTTTAAGCATGATGATTTGAGAAGTTTGGAATAGCTGCTCACTAACTCTCTTGACTTCTAAGGCATTTCCTTTTTGGGCAATGAAACATTTTCGACACTAGAGTCCATTGCTGAATGTGCGAAGCCCACCCTCTGACACCAGTCTCCATCACAACCCCCCCCAAAAAAAACATCTGTTCACATTTCTTCCACATGGAGCTGCCCCTGAACTGCTGATTTAATGCAGGAAGAAAGAGGCCACCCTTCCATTCCAGCCCCAACCTGCCGCATCTGAACTTTTGCCTCAGCTCCCCTCTTTCGTATCTTTGTTTGTGTCCCGGGTTAAGACTTCCTGTCTGTTCCTCTCTGATCCGCATCCATCTCCGACTTCCTGGACCCACGCCCCATTAGCATTAGATCACTGTGTGCTAATAGCTGCCCTGGCAGGACATATCGGGCAGACGGCAGAGAGTGGGGTTGGGTGGGGCGCTGAGGGAGGGGGCTGCTCGGTATCAGACAGAATAACTTTTCACACACTGCCCGATTGTTGAGTTCTGCTGTGTGGAGCTCGACGGTCTCTTTCCTTACATCCCCGCCACCCAGAACCAGTCCTGACCTTCAGCACATCAGCTGGATGGGGAAAATGCCAGTGTTCGATGTCCCGTTGACGGGAACCAAACTGTCCGAGCCGTGAATTAAAGCGCAGATCTGCCCCTTTTCCCAGGTGAAGAGAACAGAAGCATTCCCATGTTCTCGTCCGGTATCTCTTTTCGTGCTGCCGTGTCTTCCCGTCATCTACAACTCAAGTTGGATTCAGACAGACTTTTTCAACCGCAAAAATATTCCCAAGAAGAAGAGGAAGTGGAAATCACGCAAGTGATGCACCGCGATGCAACGCTTCCTGTTTAATTACCACACAAATTCAATTGATCAGTTCTATGGTGCTGGTCCATAAATTAGATTGGACCTACACAGACGTGCAATATTTACAAATAAAATAAAGGAACATAGCCAAAATAGGTACATTTATAGGCATTTTATGTAAAGAAGCATTAACACAGTATAATGGAAGTATGGTGTTAAACTTTCACTAATTTATGAAAAAGGTGAACCTAAGTTTTCCTGTTGATGGACTAAATGACCGATTGTCATCTACTTTGAATAAAAACTTGGATTTTTCCACAAAAGATGTGATAGAAATGCCCATCAGAGACAGAATGTACAGAGAACCTAAGTAAACTGGTTGGACTGGGACAGAGAGACCTAATGAACTGGTTAGTGAGAGACTGGCAGAATAAAGAGAGTGATTAGAGGAGCACAGAGGCTAAATGGGCCGCTCAGTGATGGGCAGAGATAACGAGGAAGCAGTAAATGTAATGGTTTTAGTGGGAAAATGTACTGGTTAGCAAACGAACTGGATGACCCACAAGCACAGTGGGGCCCGATAAGACTCAGTGTCTTATATTGTGCTGTTTTTAAAAATAAACAGAGGAGGGTTCTATATTTAGAGCCGATATCTGGAATAAACAGACGACCAAATCAGTCTGTCCAGACATAAGAGCTTCCAGGACTGGCGTTAACGTGTCCCACTTATTAAAACTGGATTAGTTTACAGAATCTCTCAGTACAATTCTTAAAATGTAACAAATGTTAACACCAACTTTTATTTATCGTTATTGTTTTATCACTTCAGATGTTCTTTTATACTCTAAAGCACATGTCGAGTCACTAGGAGGGTTCCTTTAGAAGAAGCAGCACATTGCTGTGGAAACATGGTAATTTAAAAACAAAACAAAAACTATTGTTCCTATAAAAGAGGGCTTTAATTTCCTTCCCTGGGGACATTCTGCGGTCCTATCGGTCCTGTATCTATGACTATAAATGTTGACTCTTGAGAGTTCACCTCTGGTTCCATCTCTGGCGTCTGTAATTTCCTGAATTGCGCTGAATGCACTCCCGCTCCATCACTTCCCGCTGCTCTGCCGCTTCTTAATGGCTTTACATGTTTCGTCATTAAGGAGGACACCATGTACCAGTCTCTGTGTTGACACCACGGAGGCCCCTTTACTAAATAAACCATCCCTCACATGACTCACAGTCAGTGCGAACAGTTCATCCTTTCCTTGCATCGTTGAGCAAAGCCGACCGACAGACGGTGGAAGCTTCGGTTTTCACACGAGCTCATCTTATACCTCAGCCTCACTCGCGTCCTGGAGCCGGTTCCAGTCGTCATCCCGAGGCCACGTCAGCCAAGTCAATTATTAAACATTAGCGCTCCAGGCTCAGCTATGATATTTGAGGACGGGCGAGCATCCTTCCCGAGTTCCCTGTGATCTAATCGCAGGAGCAAACACATTACACCATTTTTGTCAGACGCTCGGCGTCGAGCAGAAATGTGTCGCGTCACATGACACGATGATAAAATATCGGGATAAAAGCTCACCCGTCATTAGTGGTCGTTTGTTCCGTTCCCTCATTCTTTAAAAGGTTTGTCCTTTATTAGAAGATAATCTTACTGTACAAATTTAATCACAGAAAGTTATTTTTAAGATTTAAAGCTGTAATTGATTACTTGTTTGTGTGGTTACGTGAGCCTTTTTTTCCCCCTTGAACTATGATTTTATACATTATTTGACTCTTTATGCCTTTAGTGTGTTTGCGTTAGTCAGCCAGGCAGTAGTAGTCATTGTGAAATCTTCACAAATATAGAATAAATGAAACTTACAGTGAAACTCATTATCCTAATTAGTTACCTCACACGGAGTTAAGCGTGACTCACGCCTGAACTCATCACACAGCAAATATTCAAACCAGTTACTCAGTCAATCAACCCATTTCTGACTGTTGCAACAGGTTTTCTCTAACACTGGGGGGACTTCGAGCAGAACGGCTCGATGGGACCTGCTGACTGTGACCCGCAGGTGACCTGCACACACAGGTCGTGTGTCTAGTAAATGAGAGTTGCACCAGATCCTGTGCGTTTGTTGGCCAATTCATTCTCTCGTTATGACACGGCCATTTTCCGAGAGATGACCATGGTGAGCGTGCCTGGTTTAGGTGTGCCTGGACTGATCCCTCGTGGTTTCCGTTATTAGTCAGTGGGGTGTCATGTACAAATAAGAGCAGAGGAACAATGAAATACATAGTGGATACATAGATAGTGGATTTGGTCCCTTTTTAACGTTAATACTTGCACATCTCTACTCCAAAAATTTCTTGCAGCCAGAGACACTTGCAGGCTGGCATAAACATCCTGTCCCATATTTTGATAAGGTTGCCTGTTATTGACATGATCAACAGTGCTGCTGAGTTATTGCTTCAACATCACCCATTGTTGCATAAGGAATGGGCGGGGGGGGGGGTTCTTACAATCTGGGCCTTTTGTCGTGTGTTGTCATATTACTGACTCATGCTTCTAAACGTGTCACTGGCTGCTGCTTCCAGAATTTGACTTTGGTAACGACATTATGAAAGTTTCTATTGAAACACATGCGTAAACTATGATGTCGAATTGTTTTGGGGTGGACGTGGGAAATCTTTTTTGTTTTGGGTTTTTTTTAATTAACTGACAAGCATCACTCAACCATCGACCAGCCAAACACTCGGACCCCACGACAAACAAGGCCAGGCATGCCAAAGCGAGAAACTCCACTTTTAACTTAGCCGATGCTCTGCTAACCGCTATTTCATTCAATGGCCACCGACCACAAACCCTCCACCGCCGACTAAAGTGAAAGGAACACCCCACACTCACCTCCTCACATCGAAAGGCATGATGTTTGCAGGTTTCTCAGGGGGGATTAACGAACAAAGCTAAAATCAACGGAATATCATTAAGCTCTCTTCTCTCCTCCCGGCTGTTCATCGGTACCGGGCTGACGTCAGCTTAGGACGCTTTGCACGAGCCGATTGGTTGAGAGCAACTTCCGGTCTGCGGTGATTCTACTTCCGCTCACAAAGTTCATCTCTGTAAAGAATTTTAGACTGTTGCCGTACTTTTGAAAGCCAGGTGATAACATAATAAATAAATTATCGATTTTTGTAGTTAAAAAATATATGGCTACAAAAACTGTGTTACCGTCTTGACTAATTCTTTATAATATTGTAAATACAAGAGCATAAGCTAAAATAGGAAATTAGTCATTTGGCAATTAATGCTATTCATAAATTTATAGCTATGGATTTTTTTTTCAAACCAAAATGTAGTTTTCAGAAGATAATATAAGTTTGCATTTTTGTCAAATTAACTTTCTTAAAATTAGAAATAGCAATAATGCCAAATAATATGATATAACAATAAAGTAAGAGCTTGTGTATTGCATTTATGCTTTATGCTCAGAATGTATGTTCTTTAACAAAGAAGAAATATATAATGCATACACTTTAACACAATGTACAATTTTTAAAATGGCAGGCACAGTTTATTGATAATACAAAAATATAAATGTGTAATATAATTTGTTAATAGAGAATGCTTAAGAATGTTCATTAATGAAAACCAGATTCCCCCAGGCATCGTCATAATTTATTTTTTTTAACATTGCTACTCTTACCAAGTTTATCATAAAACCACTGCTGCATTGACAAAATTCCCCCAAAGGTTCATTATCTTGAGTTTCATGTGATCACATGCATGTCCCTCAATATTATCTAAAATAAGTTTGCACATTAAATAAAGATGAGAGTCAGCGCATATATTTTTTTTTTAGTAGTAATTCTGTAAACTAAAGGAAATTTCATCCCACCATTGCCAAATTTTTATGTAACGGTTTATGTAATGGTATGTAATTTGAACTATATCTTTTGGCAGCAGCAAAGAAGCAAGAAACGTTTCATGCTTTATAGAGAAACTCAATCAGTTAAGGTTTTCCCCATGGAAACATTCCTGTTTTCTTTTGTTTATGAATATTTATAGAAAGTGCAACATTTTCAGTCAACTCAGCATTTGTTCTTCAGACGCTCAAAGTCAGGATAGACCCTGTGTTTTCCCACTGATTGTTAAGTGGTTGCCATAGTTACACTGACAGTAAACAGGCCATGGTGACAGTGAGGTTGACTACAGGAAATGCCTTTCTGTCATCCTCTGTTTCATTTCCCTTTCTGACTGAGAGCTGTGGTTGGACCTAAAGACTAAGACTAAAGTATGAGAATCCAAAACAGAACATCATCTCGCACTCTATTTTCAGAACTATGCTCTGAATTAATGCAAATTTGGGGTGAAGAAAATACTTTGTGCCGGGAATGAAGACTCATTTCTGGAGCCCCTTTTCAATCCATCTACAGGTGTCTTATTTCTTGCCCAACTCCTAGTGCGTAAGCCCAGCGCCTCCATAACAAAGCGAAGAAATGAGGACAGAGTGTTTGGGTACACGCTGTTTTCAGGGCCAGTTTGGCCGTCCTCCTGTGTGCGGTGTGTAACATTCCTACTTTGCGGCATGTGCCTCATGGTTGACTCATCTCACAGGAGTGCGACGTTAAAGTTTTTGCACTTGGTTGTGATTGGATGAGTTCCTTTAGGCTTCCCTTCCTTCTTTTTCTTTTCTCTCATAACCCATCTATTTTCCCTTCACCTTGAGTAAAGAGGTCAACACAGGATGGATGCGGATTGCATTGTGACAGCTTCTGATAACGCTGCTAACGAGACTCTGTTGGGATGAAACAAGGGAAATTTGATTTTGAATGGAGAGGGGCCTTTATCAGAACCTGTTTCTAAATGTGCTTCCTAAACATTCCTTTTACAACAAAGGAACCCAGGCACATCTCTGCTGTGTGATTTCAAAACACCTTTTTATCAGTCGTTGCCTGTCAATAACGATCTTCCTCATATTTCCTCATTATGAGACAGCAGTGTTGCCTGTGTGACTCAGCAAACCACAACAACACATTTTCAGGATTTCCCACACTGACCGTAAGTGTGTTTACATTTCAGAACATTACTTTTATTTTGGGTTGACACCTCATCCAATTTTTTCAGTCGAGCACATGAAAGAGAGACTACAGCCGGGAGATCTCCATCTGCTCTTGTCTTCCCGGTAGTTCAGTGTTTTGTTTCTCAGCATGTGGAAATTTACTGGACTTCAGATTTCTATACAGTGATTAACTTTTATGGTTAGCCTTTGCTCTTAGGCCATTGAGCACTATGTACCTCCGACTAATAAAAACAAAGAATAAACTTTTATGACCTCCATGACACATATTTACTTATTATCTTGTTATTTGTCAACTCTTGGGTGAAGAGATGAGACAGGAATCTAATTGAATGCTAACATCAAATTTACATTATTAGAAATAATAAAAATGAACCGATTAAAAAACACATGGGACTCTTTTTTAAAGTCTAAATTGACTTGACACCGCGTGTCCGCGTACGTGCAGTACGCCAGTAGAAAAATGTCCCTCCAGAGCGCGTGCCCTGAGGGCAGCGGCGGGAAGGGGAGGAGTGTTGACGTCAGTACGTCTGGCAGGAAGCCACAGGGGGCGGGGCCGTGACGTCAGGGGCCGCTTCATTCACAAGGGCAGCACTATTTAAGGCAGTGGAGCGCGAGCAAGGACACGAGCGACGCGTTGTAAACTTGAATAAATTTAACTTTGTAACTTTGCCACGGCAACTGTCAGGAGCGTCTGACGCTAAGAAAGGACCACCTTAGGGAGACAGAGACCTAACTTCGTTCCTGGGTTTTGGGGCGTTTTTCACCTTTAATTAAGCTAAAGGAACAAAGGACTCGCCGCCTCACAAACTTCCTTCTGAAGTTTTGGAGAAAACCTTTAAAGCAAAAGCGAAGCTGAACGCCACTTTTATGTATTTGGATTTTTCCTTTCAATCTCGACGTCCTACTATGGTCATCATGGAGGTCCCCACCATCGACTGTGCGTCCCTCCGTGGCTTGCTGGAGGACGGTGTCCCGGGCTGCTTGGTGCTGGACTGTCGCTCCTTTTTATCTTTTAACTCGTCCCACATCTCGGGCTCCGCCAACGTGAGATTTAGCACCATAGTGCGCAGGAGGGCCAGAGGCGGGCTGGGACTGGAGCATATCATCCCCAACGAGGACACCAGGAGCCGCCTCCTCTCGGGAGAGTACCCGTCAGTGGTGCTGCTCGACGACCGCAGCTTGGACTCGAGTCAGGCCAAGAAAGACGGAACCTTAATGCTGGCTGTCACGGCCCTGTGCCGCGATCCATGCGGAGTCCGAGTTTTAATTCTGAAAGGTAAGAAACAGGATCTACTTTTGTGACTACACACGATTGTTTGTCTGTATCCTGACAACGAGGGCAACAAATGTGGATTCCATCTGTCACTGGACCAGCTGGTCTGGAGTAAACACAGCACTAAAATAGCCCCATGAGCAGTTGTCACCATTGTGGACCCTCATCTTTACATGCATGGATTTGTCTGCGTTCTGGTCTGGAATCTCACCATTTTTACTTGTTTTTTATTATCAGGTGGATTCGAAGCGTTTTCCAGAGAATACCCAGAGATGTGTACCAAACCTTCCCCTCCGCAGGGGCTCAGTTTGCCCCTGAGCTCCAGCCACCCTGAGAGTGCAGACCCCAGCTGTAGTCCATGCAACACCCCTCTGTATGACCAGGTTTGTACATTTACTTCAGATTAGAGCATGGCTGTTAATCATCTTTGCTCTTGCGCTTATTGTATGTTGTTATCCTCCCCTCAGGGTGGTCCGGTTGAAATCTTGCCATTTCTGTACCTTGGAAGTGCGTACCATGCTTCCAGGAAGGATATGCTTGACATGTTGGGGATCACCGCTCTCATCAATGTCTCTTCCAACTGCCCCAACCATTTTGAGGGCTCGTACCTCTACAAGAGCATCCCAGTGGAGGACAACCACAAAGCCGACATCAGCTCCTGGTTCAACGAGGCGATCGATTTTATCGGTGAGTTCCCTCAGCATTTTCACCATTGACTTGTTGTGATCAGCTGTGGCAGCCGTTGGGGCACAAACAGTCAACCCAGCTGCCCCCCCTGCCTGTCTTTGCTTTGCCCCCTGATTTAAATTTTTAAAAGTTCCCTCCAAAACCGACCAGCTGGCTCAGTACGGGCTCCCCACTACTCCACAATGGCGGTGACATCATCGACGCCTCTCCCAGGCGTAGAAAAGGGATGCCCTTTTAATGAATTGTGAGGCTGCAGCCCTAAACTAGCCTTGCAGTGGGTTGACAGGCTGGGCTTGAATGGCTCCCTCCACACCGCTCTTTGTTCCTGCTAAACAAAAGGCAAACTTCTCATCACTGTCAGCCTTCCTCTCAGATCAATACCCCCAGCGGGGGGCTGTTCCCCTTCTTTGTCCATTCAGGCACCCTCCTTTGGGAGTAAGCCCCCACACAGGCTAACTCCCCTCACCCCCCCTTTCACAGCGTTTCTGGGTTTTGATGAATAGTGTAAATGGCGAGTGAAAATGATTTAACTTCCTGCGAGGGGCCCAGTCTTCGGGACGATAACGGTCGCCGCGTGCTCGACGGTGCATTAATGTACGTTCCTTTTCTCTCTCTCCCTCAGACTCGGTGCGTAATAAAGGGGGCCGCGTGTTTGTGCACTGTCAAGCCGGCATCTCCCGCTCTGCCACCATCTGTCTCGCCTACCTCATGCGGACCAACCGCGTGAAGCTGGACGAGGCCTTTGAGTTCGTCAAGCAGCGCCGCAGCATCATCTCCCCCAACTTCAGCTTCATGGGGCAGCTCCTCCAGTTCGAGTCCCAGGTCCTGGCCTCGTCCTCGTGCTCCACGGAGGCAGGCAGCCCGGCCCTCGGCAACGGCAGCACGGTCTTCAATTTCCCGGTCTCCATCCCCGTGCACGCTTCAGCCAATCAGCTTTCGTTCCTGCACAGTCCCATCACGACGTCTCCCAGCTGCTGAGGACCTTGTGCGGAGCAAAGACCCTGAGCTTGAACTGAGGGACAGTGGACTCAGCGTTGCAGTGATACTGATATCGCCGGACGGCACAACGACATCATTTCAAAGGGAGATTTTGTATCTATCACCAGGCAGTATTCTCTGTTCGATCGTGCAAATGTGATAGTCATCCAGAGCTGCTGGTGACCTCGCCAGTGGCTGAAAGTGTAGGTTTTCCTTTATAGGAAGGCAGAAGTATCTGAATATTGTTTATTCAAGGACACTTTTTTCATTTTTAAGGCAACTGCTTTAGATAATCACAATCATTTTGGAGTAAACGCATGAGAGGGGCCTTCGTGGTGCCTCTGAAACGTCGCCTTATCCTCTCAATTGACGGTTTTTGCTTTCTGAGGTGCAAAGCAATCTAAAGAAATCACCCAATATGGTGTTTGTTAATCCTCCATTTGCCGAACAATGAATGTACCCCCCGTTTGTCAGCATAAGATGTGGCCGATATTTTCCTAATCAGCGGGGGAGTTGAATGGGCTGCAGAATCAAACGCAGCCGTCCGCCTTTCACGACAAGAACCCTGACGATCCTGACACATGGGGGAAACCCGACCGTTAAATACCTCATATTTCTGTACTGTGTACCGCAGCACTGAGATGGATAAACCCCCCCACCACTACTAAAAATGGGGGCGCTCATTCCTCCGTGGCTGCATTTTGACATATTTATTGAACTAAATTAATATATTTCATTGTGTCTATTTTTACATATATTTGTCCAAATGTTGTTTTTATACCGCTGAATAAATACCATTTTTGTACTGAACTGTTATAATTACTCGCTCTTTTTTTCCTCCTTCCACCATTTGCTGTTTGATAATTTGGTGTTTTGCAATGAATAATTTAATACATAAGCATTTTTCTTGAGTCTGGTATATAAAACTATAAATTAACAGAATACAAACAAACCACTGAGGGCTACATGTAAATCAAATTTTTCAACAAATACATGTTGATTTTTGAGTGTAACTGTGAGTATTAACAAGTTTCTGGCCAATAGGTTAAAATAAAATATATAACACTTGAAATGAGTGAATAAAGTTGCAATCTTTGAACCCTAGAAAGGGGGATGCAACATCTAACCCAGACCTGATCCATGCAACGGAATCCTTCCAAGCTTTTACATCAGAATTAGGCTCACATAAGAAGCATGACATCATGCTATTGGCCATTGTTTGGGACACGCTCCCTCACTATGAACCTATTTGAGCTCGGGGGGCAATGGTCCGGGGCAACGGCAGGAGGCGTGAAGGATCAGCTAAGGAGCCGTCCTTCTGCGGCCACAAAAGGAGCAGCTGCAAGGCGTTTGGGAAAAGTGCGACAATCAAAGAGCATTCAGGGCTCAGTCAAGCACCAGCCTGGTGTCCAATGGGAAGGTGGAGGCAGGACTGGGCCTGAAAGGGAGAGGGCCGGTGTTTTGGTTTGCAAATTAGCAAAAACATTGGCCCTGACCCTCGGCGGGGTGTGAGAACACGGCGACCAAACTTCCTCCAGAGAAGGTGATGAAGATGATGACACCCTGAAGGACGCCGCGCCAAAACACTTTCACAAGGATGAACAAAAAACAGGGAGATTTGAACCATTTCAACTTTCACGAATGGATAGCTGGGTTCTATAAAGTGGTGCCGCAGCAGTCAGACAGCCTGGCAAATGTTTGTGTCTGAGAGGAAACGTGACCAGTGACGATGCCTCTGTGATAAAAGGCTCATTCATTACCTCACCAGCTCCCTCAGACAAACTGCGCTTTTGGTGACATATGTGCTTCCAGCCCCAGCACACCCTCCTTTTGTGTCTTTAGACTCAGTAGAGGGATCTAGAAGTCTCTCTCTCTTTCTGTGTGTGTGTGTGTGTGCGCGCGCCAGTCATTAGCACTCTTATGATCTGATGAGGGAGCTTTGGAAGGACAAAGGCCCCGAATGCACGGCCAGGCTATTGATATAGAAACAGTGATTCCAAATAAGCGTGAAACAAACCAAATGTGGCGCGAGGCGAGGACATGGTTGTGTCGCGCCTCAGACCGGGTCCCAAGCTTCCACCTTCAGACAGAAGGAACTGAGTGGAGCCTGATTTGAAAGTTCCACATTGTTGCCAAATGAGTGCTTCATTTAGTGTCCGAGCTGTGGTTAAACTTCAAAGTCAGTTTAATTAACGCAGATGTGAGAAAACAAGGCGTCTGCGCGCGTGTGTGTGTGCGCACACACACGCATGTGTCAACAGCAAGACACTTAATCTCACCCCTTTCCTCCTACAAACACGATGCCAAAGACAAAGTTGTCGCCCTCCCCTTGGAAATAACATTTGGACCATTTGTGTCCCTGTCTGTAACCCACTGGAGGGTCTGAGCGCCGTTCGTCTCCAGACTGGTCTTAAGTGGAGGGCCAGACAAAATGTAGGGACCAAAGTGGCACTAAAAACAGGGCCAGGGGTCTGTCCACCAGAGCAGTCATAGGGACCATGGTCCCCTGTGGTTCAAATGTCATGTGGTTACACAGCAGGGACACCAAGGGTTTCACCAATACAGAGCCGAACTGTTCCCATTACATTTAATCGGACATCCTATGAGTAGAGATGAGTGAAAAGGCTCATTCCTGATGTATGCTTGCACTTCAGTCCTCCTTAAAATGGCTCCCCCCCCACACACACAAGGATTGTCTCTATCCAGAGTGAGTAGATTCAGTGTTTGATGACAGGGCAGAAAGCTCACCTGCAGTAAATCGGTAAGAGGATTATAAGTGTGACGCTGAAACATCTCTTGGTTGATGCGTTCCACTGTCATTAGTGCTAATTAGCCCTTTATCCACAGGTACAGTGTGTCCTAAAGGTACAGTGTGTCCTACCACCACTCAGCTCTCCCACAAGCAAATTACTCCGTGTTCTCTGTATCAACCCGACATCGTTTCAGGTGCGTAGACTGAACATTCCAGGGCGCAACTCAAGTGGAAGCCCTACAAAAACCAGACAAGCCGCAGTTACGCGTGTGTGTGTGTGTGTGCGTGTGTGCGTGCAGCGAATGGAGATAAGGCCAGATCTGTGCTGCGATAACTAAATACTTTGTATAGCTTGAGGAATGTCAGAATATTATGCATGGCCCCACAGAAGTGGCATTTCCTTTTCAAAAGCTCCCCCCTCCCATGGCTAAAGAGAAAATATGTCGGTCCTAAATGGGTCACACTATTGTATGGCGTAAAACACATGTCTGCTAATGTTATCAGTCGCTCCACCTGTCTAATAAGAGCATTCAGGTAAGTCCACAACCAAGTATTCATGGTGTGAACAGCAGAATGTCTCTATAACTGCATTTATATATAATTCCATCTTAGCTCGTATATGGGAGCTTGTCCCTTTTATTGAACCACTTCTACTGCACAGTACTGTAACTTTTGAAGACTTTTACTGGCATTTTCCTTGTCAGAAGCCTAGTTGAGCGAAGCCTTTTGATGGCTTACCCATGGAATAAAAAAAAAAAAAACAAGCACTTTTGTCAAAAGCTGTCTGAAATAGGTCAAAAGTGGAATGCGCTGCAGCGGAGAGCGCTCTCCATGTTCCTCGGCTGCATCTGTGCGTCTGAACAAAGCCTGTACTTTTCCACTCAACAGAGGGTCGAGGCTGCGCTCACAGGCAGGAGCAGGATCCTGAGTGGAGCGCTGGAGGAATGTCTGGCATCCGGTCTTCTCCACTGGCCGCGCTCTGTGTGGATGATGTCACACGGGCCAGAAACGAAAACATACATACGAGCGAGCGCACGTCCCAAAATCAGCACCGCCCTGTTTTTGTTGCAGAACCAACGCTGGAAGAAATCAGCTCTGTTGTGGAACATAATCCCGCTTCAGAGATTTCAGGGCCGGGGGCAAAGACTTAGCACGGGACCTCCTGAATCGGAGCGCTTCTCAACGGTCGCACATGAGCACAAAGACTCTCCCACAAGCTGCAACAGATCCCATGATCCTGTGCTGCTGGATGGACATCATATGGTCTAACATGTGGCGATGGAGACGTTATGTTTCAGATTTCCTCTCTACTTCGGGCCCCTGAAAGAGTCCATACCTTATCAATGCTGCACATTTACCTGTTGTCTTGGAAATGAACATTTTCTGTCATCAGAGTTTTTGGGGGGAGACAAAATGTGACTCTATTATAAGTGTTTTAGTAAAGCCATACCTTCAAACTTTACTTTTGGAAGTTTTGGCATCCACAGTAGATTTGCTATTGGTTCAATCCAGAGAAAAAAAACAGTCTGCTTTTCATTAATTTGTATTTTAGCGCCATCTTATGGAGGCTTGTATATAACAAACATGGAGGGGAAAATGGAGTGGGACATACAGAAGCAGCATAAATCACAAATGCCGCCACACAGGCGTGATTCAGTATTGATTTAAGACCTGTGGTGATCAGAAAGTTGTTAAGATCAAGTCTCCGTTGAACCTGGGGTGGGGGTGGGGGGTGTTATGTGTCAACAGCCCACAGGAGCAGCAGAGATATGAGGGTGTGAGGACAAACGGACCCTCTGGCTCTCTGTGTGTCCTTGCAGCTCAAGCGTTTGAAAAGCGCTGAGTCGAGGTGGAAGCCGGGCTGCCATTGGTCCGACTGCAGCCATTCTGACGTTCGACCAGCGTTAATGAGTAACAGCACTGATGTCAGGGCTGTTCAGAGATAAAGGTGAGCACTTGAGCAACAGAGTGAGAGCAGAAGAGATCCTGATTAAAGTAAAAAGCACAAAACAAAAAACAACTGAAGTGTGATTTTGAATATGAAAGGATAAACTCATAACACAGGTCAATATCCCCCCCCCCCCCCCCCATTACGACAGCAGGTGAAACCAGATGTTCCCTCCTAAACGGGTTTCTGAAGCTTACAGATCATCTGTTCACATTCAACCAAATGATTCAAATACCAGCAAAACCAGTAAAAGAGTGAACATGGAGGCACTCTGAATCAATCCTCTTTCATTCCTAATTGGCAAAAGCAATCATTTCCTGAAAGCCATGAAATTACAGCTCAACATGTTCGCAAAAGTCCCATTTTGATCGCACAACTCTGCTTTTTTGATGTTGTTGCTTCTGAAATGAAGTTTTTTATTCCATTTAGATTCGCAGTACAATAAGAGAGCTCAGGGACGATCCTGTTTTAGCAAATCATAAGTATTTCTGGCTTTCGAGTAGCATACCCCCCCCAAATCACACACCCACACCCACCCACGCACGTACTGACCACCTTCTCTGTTCAGGCTGGAATTCATTGGATGAAGGACTGATAACAGTTGCCATGTGCTTGTGTTTACACTTAAATTCAAATTTCAGGCGGGATCTACAGTTGTTATTAAAAGAGCAGCGGCTCCTCTCCTTTCCCCAGGAGCTGAACACACAAGAGCTCAAGACGATCAGCCTCTGAGGACACTTTATATCAGAGAGAACATGGGGAATACACAGTCGAACATGTCCATTTCCTTTGGTTCACGCAACCTGCTCCTCTCCAGCAAAGAAACGAAGTTACCCAGCAATGCAGAGGGTAAGACATGCTCTTTATTCTGGGTTTTGATGCAACAGGTTTGATTTATTTGTATCGTAACAAAAGAGTTGATTCCCTACATAAAGAATGATTTTAGCTGTCGGCTGGAAAGAGCAAAGCTTCATGCGTTAAGTGAAATTGCACTCTTTTTTTCCATTCTTACATAAAGGCCGTTATTATGAGAACCTTTTCAGCTCACACCAGAGGCAGGACCCCATCTGATGTTATTTTAAAGGCTGCAATTTGTTGCTTTAGACTGACAGGAAATGTCCGTCACTCATCCATTCCCATGATGGACCCCGTGTGACCAACTCGGGTTGATAGAGGCCTCTGGTGATGTCATAGCTTTCCCAGACCCCTGCAGGAGACAAAATGCTTGAGAACAGAAAAGGAGGCCAATGTAGACAACATAATTAGGAACAAATGGTGGAATCAAACACTTTGTTGACTTACCTTTAGGCGTACCCTTACTATCAATGCTTAGAATACATTCACAGACGCTTTTATGGCTGATAAAAATATGGTTTGATATCCTGCCCTAATGTTTGAGCCAGTCATTTAAATAAATATATATATATATATATATATATTTATGTGTGTGTGTGTGTGTGTGTGTGTGTGTGTGTGTGGGTGTGTGTGTGTGTGTGTGTGTGTGTGGTGTGTGTGTGTGTGTGTGTGTGTGTGTGTGTGTGTGTGTGTGTGTGGGTGGGTGTGTGTGGGAAGCCGTTAAGAAATTTGGCGGGTTATTTCATAAACACTACCAGTAGATGGCGCCCAATCATCACGTGATATAAATAAAATGATTATTTTTTTCTTTGAAATCTAAAATAACAGCAAGGTTTAAACAAATAAGGTTTATTATTGACCGGTGCTTTTATGATTTTATGTTTTGACAGTTTAAATATCGAAACATCATACAAATTATTGTGTATGAGCTTCCGCCCACCCCAGTGGGTTGCTGAAGAGATGCTTAGAATGCGGGATGTGGATGTTTGTGCTGAATAGTGAAATGAGGATTTTGCATGTGTACACGTGTGACCAATTCATTCGCATGTAAAAAACATCAGGTAGTTAAATATTAATCTGCATCTTAATATTTAAAGACTGTGCAGCTTCCTCTGTGCAGGTGTGAGCAGGTTTTCATGTGGGGATGAGGGAAAATGAGGCATGACTTCATTTGATCGTATATCTAACGAAATGCCTTCAGCGATGAGGGATCATCTTAAAGCGGCTGCATTTAGTAACGATATTTAATTGAATTTAGCTCAGTGCGTCTTTCCTGGGCTACAGGGAGCTTCTGACAGGTTAATCTCCAGGAAATCACTCTCCTATTAACTTTGGAGAAAAGCTGTTCAGTTCAGTCAACACAGCTCTGATGCAGCCTAACGGCAGCCAGAACATCTCCCCTCCCATAATTTAGGCTTCCTCCAATAAAATTTCACGTTGACAGTGTCTCTACTCCTCGTCTGGTCCCAACATCAGAAGGTCCGAATGATGAAGGCAGATTGAAATGGAAAAGAAAAACAAACACATTCGCTTTCTTGACCAATATTCTCATCGCCAGTGTCGCGATACACCTCATCAACAAACAACAACTGACGGTGATGCCATGAAGGATGAGCTGCGCTTTGGTCTCTGGGGCCAATAATCCGAGGCTGAATAGACGCACTTTACAGAAGGAAGTTCTCGGATTTGCAAGTTCCCAAAATAGCCCAGTCAGCCAGCACTCTCAGTGTATCAGTGTCCTTCTGGACCCAGGGGCCCCGCAAGAGTTTCCCACACGTGTCACAGGCTAATGTCATGACAAGAGAGGGCTGGAGGAAGAGGGCCTGGGGAATGGGAAAGGACGAGATTAGCTGCGAGGAGGGGGAAAGAAAAACAAGGAGGGCGCAGAAGAAAAGCTCCACGTTCAAAAGAAATGGCCAGGACGGCGTTTGGCTCCGTGGCAGCGAAGGGACCCGGCGAACAGGAAAAAGGGCACAAATGGCCGGAAATACTCAGCAGCGTCAAAGTGTTAAAGGTGAATGGAGTGTCTGTGAAATTGACCCCCGTACTCTCCCCCCATAGACGCTGAAGAGGGGGTTACGTAACGGGTTTTTGACGGCGCCCCTCGGTTTTATCTTTCAGAGTGGCGATGAAAGCTTTCAGAGGTGGAGGCCATCTACCTGCTGCTGAGCTGTTTACCTGCTGCAACATATCGGCCACATACTGTACATCCCAACATTTCAGAGTGGGCTCAGCTTGCAGCGGGCTCGCGGCCTTATGTCACTGCCCAGCAGCCGAAGCCTTTAATGTCTGGTATGTGATCCGCCTGCAGGGTCAGGCTCCATCCTGACGTCCAGCCCGCTGCCTTTGATGTGGAGAACTGGTCGCTTGAGAGCTCCCCAGAATCATCCAGGCAATCCAAATGCTGAATAATAGACAGCCTCTCAGTTGAAAGCAGCGTTTTCTTTTTTTCCCTTTTGTGTGTATCAAGATGTGTTTTGATTTTCAAATTTTGATTTAGGAGGGTTCACAAAAAACAGTAAGTCCAATATCGGGAGCTTCAAAGTGTTTGGACCAATGACGGGGCGGAAAGTTGCCGACCCAGGTGTGGTCCAACAGCTGGGAAGTCTAGAGCACTTTTAAAGAGATAAATCTGCTCCAATGTCCAAATATTTTGATAAAATCTGCCTTTTTTCTTTAAATGTTATTGGCAGCACTGGTTTCGAACTGTGTGTTTAAACATAGTAAAATATAATTTAGGCTTGTAAACGCACAATAAAATTGTGATTTAATCTGGGGATTTTATCTGTGGACTTCAGGACTAATATGTTTTTCCAGGCAGGTAACTTCTCAATAATATCTGTAGAGATTAGAATTATTTCTCATAAAGTGCCTTAATGCAATAATTTGATTGGAGATATTTGGTGGAATGAGTCAGATTACATTTCTGGGTGTTTCTTTGCAAACACTAAACTTGGATTAAACTCAGACCACCCCTCTGTGATAACTCAGATCCAGAACCCCCATCAAACATCTGCACATGAAAATCTAATTATCTCCCCCAAATAGTCGTTTGTGCTCTCCTGCGATGCAGCGCAGCATTCTGTTTATTTAGGGGCTGAACCTCATCTGAACTGTGCGGGTCAGCCAAAACAAGCTGATGTGAATCAAAGGAAAACAGAGAATTCCTGGTTCTGTTTTAGCTTCCTGCCTCAGCTGCAGCTGCAGGACTGATCCAAGTCCATCCTGAAGAGGAGACGTTGCTCAATAGATCTTTCTGTTTATATTCGTTCTGTTTCAGCTAAGAAGGGAAGGTGGCTGCACCCTTGATCGGGCACCCGTTTCAGCAAGCTGTCTGTTTCTAGGAACCGCCAATCTCACATCGGTGTCATGACAACACGATTAGCATTGTGTGAGTGAACTGGTCCATCCGTTTGTTAGTAGCTCTACTTCTTTATTTTC
Organism: Takifugu flavidus; assembly: GCF_003711565.1. Lineage (NCBI taxonomy): Eukaryota > Metazoa > Chordata > Actinopteri > Tetraodontiformes > Tetraodontidae > Takifugu > Takifugu flavidus. The sequence continues at coordinate 1,763,003 of NC_079528.1, read as the reverse complement.
TGGAGAGTTGTGCGGGACTGAACCGCTCAAGCATTAGAACTCTGACAATGGAGGTAAAGAACCACCTGAAGAGTGAAGGCGGGGCTTCATAGGTCCCTGGTGGTAACTTAAATTTAATATATTTGACCCATTTTACAATCTAGACTGGAGGATGAACCAGTTCCATTTCAGGTGTCGTGGATCAAAACTGTCTATTACAGAACGTGCAGATGAACTCCAGGTCACAAAAATCTGCCCCACTTCAACCAGTTCAGTTGCTCCACAGATTCTGAGAATATTCTGATTTTCACAGAATAAAGGAGAATTGATTCCACGAGCAGACATTAATCACAAGCCGGACCTGGAGTTTCACCAACACTTATTAAATCAGAATCTGCAATTAGAGCCTGGAATGCAGACGTTTTAATGTTGGCTGAAGCCTTAAATGGGAGCAAAATCACATCAATTCAATGGTGAGGACACGCTCGTCCTTCAGCTTCCATTTTAAGACCAAAGTAATCAGTGATCTCAAGTGATAGCGTGCCTGCAGGGAGGAAGATGCGCTCAGACGAGGGCATCCGTCCGGAACAGACCGGTAGCTCGCGGAAGAGTCGCTGCTCACCTCGGCTTCAAGCTGCTCCATGGGAACTGGGGATGGATGGAGCCTGTTTCCCTGGAGATCGAGAGCCACAGGACTTAAACTCTAATTATCTACGCCCACCTGATAGAGCAGCGTGACACCGAGCGGGTTTCAGTTCAGCGCCTTCAGAGAAGAGAAAAAAGGTTAGAGGGAAGAACGGCACGGATGCACAGGACAATTCCCGTTATGAGAAATGTCTCTTTTGCTGGGGCCGGGGGTGGGAGGGTGGGGGGGGGGTGTCTTTGTCCTTTTCCTTGCCCCATATGAGTGACATCACATCAGCTAATTAGGCATTATTCCAGTCAGAGGACATGACATTTTGGATGCCTGAATAGCCTGAGTATTTGCTACTAGTGGTTTCTCTCTCGCTGACAACTGGCCGACCACCTTCATAGTGACGACTGACATGAGTGACTCGTGCACCCTGAGGTCGACATGGTGCACTTTTCCTCGTACACAGTCACAGTGATGGATGGCCCGGCGGTGCTTTAGCCATCGTGCCCCTGATCTGGTTTAAACACGGGTTCAATTTCCAAAAAGAGGAGTGACTTCAGGAGCGACCCTCATCTGGACATCCTGCACTGACATCCACGACCGTCTGTGGCGGATCAGCAGGGCCGCGGCAGTAATGGGGGGGACTATTGTCTGGATCCACTGTAACTGCAGAGAAACTGGAAGAGGCTTTTGAAGAAAATGTGTTGTTATGTAACGCAATACCTGCAGCCCTCTGATGTCCTTGTGTGCTCTCTGCTTTGGGACTGCAAGAGGGCGCGTGCACGCTGGTGGTCGGTGTGGAACAACAGCTGCTGGCTGTTGTTCTTGAACTTCCCATGCTTCGTGGAAACATTTAAAGCTATTCTTGAGCGGTGTTTGGCCAGGCTCCTGTTGAAAGTGGGCTACAATGTCTCTTTTAGTTTACTGGATAACTGCATGGGGTAATAATAGCAATGGAATTCGGTGCTGTAACCCCTGCGGGGGCTTCACTTGATCACCGGAGACCCCGCGGTCAAGGTTTTGCCATCGCCATCAGCTCTGTGTAAATACAGTTGCCTCTAGCGACAAGACAAAAATCTTTAAAGCCTGTTAATATTTGATATTTAGAAAAGTATCTTCTTACCTTTTATCAAATCATTGGAGGTTTGCCGCAAACCCAGACTAAAAGCTCACATTGGAACAGCTTTAGTGTGTGTTAGTGTGATTGTTAGTGTGTATTTCTGGTATTTGATGGGCTGTCCGCAGTATTCCTGACGCTCTGTCAGCGGGGACAGGTCAAAGACGGGACAGACCTTGACACCACACCTGTCACCTCCTGAGCCCTGTTCTGTTGTAGCAGTTTTAACAGCCTCGTTAAACACAATGTTTTTAAAAAAAAAAAGATTTAGGATGCATCAGAAAATACCTCCTTCTAGGGGTCTATCAGTGGCTTCATATGACTGGTTTGAAGAAGCTGGCCGTACTGTTCCGTGGCCAAGAGTATTTCCTGCATCTCCTTGAGTGTTGCATCCGCTCCTCATCCCAGAGAACAACGAGACAATAGAACAGATGGAGGAAGAAGACGGTCTGCATCTGGCTGAATGCATTGAAAGGCCATTTTTAGCACGTCTCCCACTGTCACAGAGGCCTGAAACAACATTTTAGCAGAGTCCTGTCCTCTGTTCTCATGTCCTACAACACTCTTTTTTCCCAGAATCCCTTTAATTCGTCACTAATCCGCAAGTCCCATAAAGATTCCCGGACAGATTTAACATCTGTGAAAGCGTTCCTCAGCCTCAGCCTTCCGATAACTGTAGACGACCTCCATTGTGTTGGAGTTACAGGGGTCATCTTATCTCAAGGGCCTGCCATGTTACCTAATGTCATTATTTAGAATCCTTATGTGCAAAATGAAGCAGGAAATCCCTCATATCAAAGTCAATATATCTGCCCATTATCATCAACCATCAACCATCAACATAAACAATAACGGCACGTGCAGCATGGACACAATGCACAATTTCTGGCTTCCGAATGTCGTCAACGCGTCGTCCAACTTTCTGCCGCATCGCAGTTCCTCTAATTATTTCCCGCTTACTTTGCAGAACACTGCCAAACACTTCTTCTCCTATAAATAAACGGGTGATGATAGAGAGATATTTGCTAACTGAATGCAGAAAAGAAAGTCTTAGGTTTGAGTTAGACCGTGTGGATGGATGATGAATGATGGACGAATAATAATGCATGAAGTCTACATTAACATCACCATGAAATCTGAAATATTACGTGCAGAAAAGTAAATAAAACGACCGATAGTGGTGAAAAATAAATGTATCCAAATGCAAAATGAATAATTGAGGAAATAGTTTAAGTATTCATATTGTTTTGATGGAACACAACTGATTAAAACCCACATCCATTAAAGATGACGAAGGTTCTGCCCTGATTTTCAGTGTACTGCATAACTAGCGCTCATACCAGAGTTCTTTGTTCCCCACTTGTTAGTCGTTCGGCTCGTGGTGGTGTTTTCAATTTACTGAAATCTGAAATTGCAGAAGTGAAACCAAGCATGCGTGCATTTTGTCTGCTTGGACTACCGCAGCGTTCCGTCTCTTGATCTGAGGATTCTGGAAATGAGAAAAATCTGCGAGGGCACCGAAACACATGGAGAGAAGGGCCTATAAAATGTCTCAAATTAAAGGAGAGCGCCACAGCATCGCTCCGAGAAAAAGCAGCGCGTTTTATCATCCCCGCAACGGGGCTTTTACTGATGCAACTGCTTGGGTAACAGATGAAGTGCATTTTTGAAAAGCAGGTGCTTGACTCCGGCGGCCCGTTCGGAGGCTAATGGAATGACGGGAGCGCATATTGCAAACAGATGTCAGCGTGCTTTAGGAGTAGAAACAGCACTCGAACCAAACGGGGTGACCGAGAGAGGGGGAAAAACATTGTTGTATGAATGTGGTCTATTGTGCGGGCCCATGTGTGTTCGATGGAGATGTTCGTTCTGAAGGTGGGTATGACTCACTTCGTCCATTAGATCAGTGGTTGAGGTTTGGACTGCAGCCCTCCCCTGATACTGAGACCACCACATACAAACAACCATCTGTCAGACCTTTTTTCTTTTTCTCTCTGTTTTTTGGTCTTAAAAATCTCAATCCCGCAAATGCAACGCTTTGCTTCCCAACGAGAAGTCGCTCAGCTGCTTCGGCTGCCAAGTTTCCTTGAGGAAACCAGGCGTGTCCGCTCCCTTGTCCCCGCAACAGCTCTCCTCTATAGGCGCGCCGGTGAAATCACTGTCGTAGACGCCATGAGGGAGGACGGCGTGATTCATTCCGGAGCGAATCATTCCTGTTTGCATCCACCGCGTGCTGCTCATGCGCCGCTCGTTTGCACGTTTGCTTGTGCAAAAAAGCGCCAACATTGATGCAACAGGAAGCGTCTCGAACGCAGTCTTGATTTTGCCTCTGCGCTGGTGGCTCATGCGGTCCCCCGTAGGCGTGTTTGCAGCCTCTCGTGCTGTCACCATAATCAGACTGACAGATCTATGCTGACAGTGTCCAGGAGTAACAGCTGGGGGCGAGGCCAGTTTGCAGCTCCATAACTGACTGAGTGTGACCAAGCCGGCCGACGTGCTCTCCCGGCTGATGACTGTTGGTTTATATTTGATGGTCTGTGCCATCATCAGGGTAAATAAATCCTCCTGTCCTTCACGAGGAGCCACTGACACGAATGCTCATAACTTGGAGTTAGTGTCAAATTGACGTAAACGAGCTCGTACATCACACGACGCGTCCGCCCTACCGAGTCGCATCCAGCCACCATGAGAAGCTGGGCACATGTTCCGTAGATTCTTGTTTTCTTTTCTGTTTTGTGACCGCTTTATCCCTTTCAGGGTCGCGGGGAGGTTGCTGGAACCTCAGATGAGCATTTGGGGGTTTGGGACATTCCCCAGTGGTACCTTAGCAGTGCTGTGAAAGGGCCCTGATGCCTACCCCTGCTAACAGAACACCGCCCAAGTTTTGCCCGCAATGGGGCTTGATCCAAAAACCCTCCGTTTCTCAGCCCCGTGCCCTACAGACAGAACCAAATGTTGCCCAACAAGGTGATGTTCAATCCTGAAGTGGCCTGCCCTCGCCTTAGTGGTCACAGGCTGACGTGCGCGCCCTCCTGCATGTTGTTGTTTCCCTTTCCGCTGCTGTGAGCCCACAACACGCGCACTCCTCTCGGGGTTACCTGCACAAACATCTGGAGAAAACTCCGGGGACTAATAGTTTCAGGGCCTCGTGAAGTTTCGCAACGTCGCCATTGTTTACAAACAAAAGGAGAAGGAAGCGGCTCACCACAGCGAGGCGGCCGCTCACCAGAATGAAATGTCCACAGCGGCGCCGTTGCTGGTGTGTGAACGCAGCACATCAGCTATTGCCAGCTACAATAGCGTGAATCTGGACGCGCTCCTGATGGATCCTGCATGGCTTTACCACACGGTGGAACACATACTGTATCTTTTGATCATTTAGAGCGGGTCCATGCGATAAACACAAGTGCAGCTCGTTAGTAAGGCGAGGCAACGGAAGAATGAGGAAAGACCAGATGCTTCTGTCGGAATGAAGCAACGGAATCCGTCAGCTATGGCCTCTCAAGATCAATACTTTATGTTTCACTGACTTAGTTGGCAGTCTTGTCATCGGCACTCATGTGACCACACAAGACACTCAGAGTTATTGCGGACATGCGTTACAAAAAGTCAACACGTTCTGTCAGTTTGTAATAGGGAACGAAGGAAAGTCCATCACGTTGTTTGGCCAATGCCTTCCAGACCGTCTCCATATAGGGATTTCTGTCACACAACGGAGTCACCTGACTTCCTCCTTTGTTTCAGATCATCGTAAGTCTCGCAAGCAGCCACTAAAAGGCTTCGCCTGAGCAATAACAGATGTCACGTTCAGGGGATTTACTGGAAAACGATTCACGCTGTCATTCTCTTGAGGGACGTTCGCGAACGAGACCTTTGCCCAGTCTCCCCCTGGCCCGTCGGGGACGTGTAGAGGCACCTGACAACGAGTCAAATGAGGGGGAAAGTTGGAACGGGTTCAACCCAGCAGTCATTACATCTTCATTAGACCCCATAGTCGGGCAATAAAGCAGGAATCGGGGAAAGTAGCACTTGTTGCTGCGGCTCTGCAGTGTTTACACAGAAAGCTTGATTGCAGACTCCATTTCAGCCTCAAATTTACTTCCTCTGTTAATCCCCTTTGTCATAACAGATCTTTCTTTCGCAGGGCGTGTGTATGGGCCGGGGGGATTTCACTTCTGCTTCACTTCACCCCAAACACCATTCATCCAAATGTCATATAAGGAGCCACCATATCCTGCTAAAACAAACAGCATTGAGGAGGGAGAAACAAATGCTTTTGTCCTTGAGATATATTTAGTCGCAGCCTCACTTCGTGCTTTCGCTGTCCCCCGACTCAAATGATGCATTTAAATGTCTGGATTACTAATCAGGGCAATATTAATACCGGCTAATTTATGAATATATTTAAGAATAACTACTTTTTTTGTCTGTTGTTAAGAAACTTGTTAGATTAGGATGACCTTGTTCATTTGGATGCTTTTATGGCCTTTTGGACGCGGCCCCTCTGAGAACACAGTGAGCTTTGAGGACGCCACACTCAGAAAGCAGGAAACAGCTTGAGAGAAGTCCAGCTGTAGTGAGGCAGAGGATGGGGTAGGAAAAGAGGGAATTTCCTCATATGGCTCTTGCACTTGTGATTAAAAGCCTGATAAGCTCCTTGTGTGAGTCGCGATCAATCCCTGGATCATTGTGTTCATCAGTCTGAACGGTTCCTTTTGTACTGTGTTGCCGCCCCAGAGCATCCCGACCCCGTTTGGATTCAAATGTCTTCAGTTCCAAATGGTTCTGATGAGATTTCACCAGAGGTTGCTGGGTCAAACTGATTCAAGTGTGTGAGTGTGTGTGTGTGTGTGTGTGTGTGTGTGTGTGTGTGTGTGGTGTGTGTGTGTGTGTGTGTGTAGGTTGGTTTTTCTGCACATGTAGGGTCTGCAATTTGGGGATTAGGCTCACCTTGTGGGGGGCTGGTCATCCCCCTGAGGGTCAAATGTTGAACAAATTTTACATTACATTTGTGGGAAAGGTGTAGCCTTACATTTATGAGTTAAAAAAGAATAATTCTTTATATAAATTAGTGCAAAGGGAAGTAAGGACATTTGGGCTGGTCCCCACCTCAAGAACTGTTTGTGGGTGAAGACGTGGGTTTAAGGTTAGAATTGGGTTCTGATGTAGATGAGGATTAGAGTCAGAGTTAGGCATTTAGTTGTGATGGTTTGTGTCAGGAGCTGGGTAACTCTTTGTGTGTGCGCGTGTGTCTTTAACGTCGTGCTGAGGGGCGCCTTTACTACAGAAAGGAGGGGGCCAGCTGGAAGTGTGAGCCTGTCGCTGCAGCTTTGCTTTGACATTAAGAACGTCTCCATGCTCCAGCGGGGAGATCCAACGCGCTCTGAAGCCACTGACACTCGCACTGATCTGGTTCCAGGCAGATATTCATCATACCGGGGTTCCACGGATGGAAAGAGAAACCTTGCAGTCGGAATTAACTTGTCAGCCGGCGCCAAGAATTACTGAGCATAATGGGCAACGCGACACCTAAGCCGTTAATAGGTGAGGCTCGATATTAACGTGTCATTTTTTCTGGGCATGTGAGCGCAGTTTTGTGCCAAAGCACGTTTGATGGTCAGGCATGGCTCGTCCTGATTCCTCCACTTGGCGCTGCGCGGAGACGCGCGTCTGTTCCGGGGGAGCGGAGCGTGATTCGCGGTCAGAGCGAAGCGCTCCAGCAGCCGCGTTCCCCCCATTAAGATGCATCGACATCTCTGTTCGCAGCAGCCTTGAGTCAGAAACGATGGCTGCAGGACCGTTATCAAGTGAGGGGGATTGTAAGCAGAGAGAGGAGCAGTTTGATTTATGGGCTTGTGCACGTTTTCGTTTTCTTTTTTGTTTCCTTGACGCTCGCATCATGTTGGCCGCTTGCTGTGCAAGATCCTTCAGTCTCTTTTATAAGATTTCGAGCCTAGTTCTCAAGTGATTGCTGGCTAATTTTCCCTCCTTATAAGACCCTTTTCTCAACCACGTTGTCAGACTTCACAATCAGGCCCTGATACCACTTTGATTTAATGTCAGACCCACTCCAGTCTCACTTTGGTGGATAAAGGCGGTTCCTCTCGCTCCAGAGCCAATTGCCTTAAGCTTTGGAATGAGAAGTAGTTGTCCCACTGTGTGATCTGAATTAAAGTAAACTCGCACTGTCAAAATATTTTTAACAGAAAATGCCATCTTAACCTAAGGTTGACTGTTGCAAAGTGGCAGATTTCCAGCTCCCTGAATCTAAGATGAAACCATCACCCTGAAGCTGATTTTGAAGGTTTCAGTTCCGCGCACATGCAGCCTGGAGACATGAGAGCAACAAAAGGCCAATATTGAATGTACTTAATCATTTCTGCGTTTGAAAAGCCTTCCCCCGGTCTTGTGGAGTCTTGTGATTGTATTTATTTGTGCGTCTTCTTTTATCTGGAGGGGATGTGGGCATCAGCATGCAGTTGTTTATCTTCACAAATAATCGAGTGGTGTCAGATATTCTGTGACCGAACTTTGCCTGATAAGCAGTTTATCATCCGCTGCCTGATCTGCCTTCCCTTTGTTCTTTTTATCCTGCTTTAATTCCGGTCAGTCTCATGACTTTTCTGTCCTCAAACCAAAGATGCATTTATGGCTCCGCCCTCTTTTGTCACTCTCCTGATGTTTTGGGGTCCTTTAAGCAAATGGCAGACGCTGCTGTCTGCAGCTCCGCTCAGATGATCCCAAACCGAGGTGGCTACTGTTGGGAAAGACACATGTCGACCAGAATGATCCTTCACAGCTGCGACATCTGATCTGATTTTAGGTCAGTGTTCAACCACCGACGATGCATTTGAATAGTGTAAAAAGGGTCTATTTCTGTTTCCAGACCAGACTTTTTTTAAAAGCTGGCCTTGCCACGGGCGGTACTGCTCCAAATACAGGTGAGGGGCAGAGTGAGAGATGCACTAAAATAGTTGTCTGCACACTAAATGTGGCCACGGTCGACCCCTATTTATTGGCTCTTCCTTGCAGAAGTGCAGTGGGGTTTCTCATCTTTTTTAAATTTGAGATTTTTGAGGCCTTTTAAAAGATTCCTTTTTGGGGATTCCTCACAGGTTCTCCTTCCTCCTCGCGTCCTTTGTGCCAGATGAACGAGGGACAGTCGAAGACCGTCCTCAAATGGCTCAACACCCGTATCCAGGATATTATAGCTTCATTCCTGCACAATGGCAGGAAGTGGCGACGTGTCATCCACCGTTATTTTCTGTCAACTGTTGGCATATCGGTCCGGTCACAGATTATGCAAGAACCTCATGTTTGGAAACTTTTTGTATTGCGCTGCAGAGAAAAATACTTCTGGTCGGAGCTTAAAGTGATCTTATGAACCGCCTGGCTCCTGATTAGTGGCCCTTTTTTGTAAAGTCAGTTGAGTAAAACCACGATGGCTGCAGCGCCTGGGGCCCACAACAGTGAAATATCTCCGCTGACTCTGCGCCATGCTTGTCATCTAATAATGGCTACTGTCTGCACGGGTCCTTGGTTTAGGGGCGCCTCAGCCAGTGAGCCGCTGTCCTCCACGTATGCTTCCATAGGTTCTTCCCTGAAAATGGAACCCTCCTTCACACGGTGCTGCACCATCTGGGAGGTTGCAGACATTCTTCCTGATTGGTGGTTTAGAATATAATCAGCGATAATGTCCAATTTAGGAAATGTGCTGTGGAACATTTCACTGATTTATAATCTTCACGCCTGATCACGGTGAATCTAAACACATTCAATCAAGCAGAGGGGGAAGAAACGGACTTCTTTGAAATATTACTTTTCAGCTAATTTATATTTTAAATATTCATCCGCTGCTTTAGTCTCATCTAGTGTCCAGCCCTTATTTGTTTATCAGCACTCATGGTTATTTGGTATCTTGTTATTTCTTTCTTTTTTGGGAGGGGTTATGTAGGAACAGAAGCAGTAATTCAGTTTTGTTGGGCTCATAGGGGGCCATGAGGGTTAGTCCATGGATAAAAGCATGACTGGCTGCCAACCGTTATTTAATTGATTTATTTTTTGCCCCCCCCGCTCCCTGCAAACCATTTTTTTCCTCCTCAGGGCCAGATACACACGCGGGCTTTGTCAGCACCTCGTTACATAAAATTTCCATTTTGCTGTTTTTAATCTTGTGCTCATCTGGGGAAAATTCGGCATGACTTCTGTGAGGAATCGATTCAGGTCCTGACCTTTGAATTTGATCTTTCATTTTCATCCAGTTAATTCTGGATGTTGTCTAACAAACCAACCAGGCCCAGTGGAGTTACGCAGGAGGATTCATTTCACGGCATCGACGCGCGTGTCACACCGATGTTCTTGCTGTTGGGCAACAGAGCCCGATGGAGTTACGGTTATGTAAAATAAGTCTAAAAAAGGGCGGCCGCTGGCACCTTAATTCCCACAACGCTGACTTGAGAAAACACAGCGACTTCGGGACATGTGTGGACGGCTGTTCACGTGTTCGGCTGTTGGTTCGCAGGTGATCAAATGTACAATCTGATCATTTCCTGTTTGTTTTTTTTTTCACTCGTAGACACAACTCTGCAGCCACGCCCGGTGGCCAACAGGCAGTATTATAGCCTGCCTAATAATGGGGCGGCTATCGAGAGAAGAGCATCCGCCCTACCGGCCAGCATCAACGTGGACCCAACTCGCTTCCACCCCCACGCCAAAGGCAAGAACATAAGGCTCGATGGGCAGTTCCGGCGTGCGACACGCAAGAACAGCTTCTGTAACGGCATCACCTTCAGCCACAGGCCCGTCCATCTCTATGAAAAGGTTTGTTCCGCCCTGCCTCTTTCACCTGGGGGCTACTCTAAATGTTGGCAGGAGGCAGCCTCTGTGTCTGGGCTGAGTGTTTTCTCTTTGATAAAATGGGGTAAAACGACCAAAATTCTGGCTGTCTTGACTGTAGCTGGATGGTTTCAAGTGCATTTTTAACTCCAGGTACGTCTTCGCTTGTCTGGTGTGCACACCGGTTGGAGTGGAGCTCTACGCTTCGGCTTCACCAGCTTGGACCCCAGCGAACTGGTCGCCACAGACATCCCCAAGTACGCCTGCCCGGATCTGGTGACGCGGCCCGGCTACTGGGCCAAGGCGCTGCCCGAGCGGCTCGCCTTGAAAGACAACGTGCTGTCCTTCTGGGCCGACCGCCACGGGAGAGTTTTCTACAGCATCAACGAAGGAGAGCCCATCCTCTTCCACTGTGGGCTCAGCATCAGCTGCCCTCTGTGGGCCATCATCGACATCTATGGAATCACCCAGGAGGTCACGCTGCTCGGTGAGCACCTCAACGTTACAGCGTACTGTCCGGCAAAGCGCCGTGTAAGATATTTCATGCTTTGTGGTCGCGGAAAGACAGGAAGGATTATTCAGAGTCCAAAAGGGAAGTGAGAGAAACACAATTCAGGAATGAGACCCGTGAGTCTGACACAAGCCAATCCTGAGATTGCGTAAGCCGGACGTGACTTTGAGAGCCAGCTTAAAGAATCTCTGACAGCCACTGAAATATCATAAACTTATTTTAAATGGTGTCAACGCAGTCTGCGGCTAATTTAAGCAGCTTCCTGAGAGCAGCGCTCTTGTAACGGAGGCCAGAATAGTGGAAAAAGTAGTAAGGCCTGGGACAGCTCAGCGATTCCATCCTCAACATCCTCCACTGGAACCAGGTCCCCTTCCACTCGATCACGGCGCCGGTTTCTTGTGTTATGTCACTTCGTCCCCTCCCCCCCTCTTGGTACCATCTCGCTCTCTCTGACTGTGTTTATCTTGAGTCTGACAGGAGCGCTGGCCATGTTTGGTCAATGTGGCGCATACCAGGGGCTTTGGTTGAGGGGCCGGGCCACTCAACTGCATCACTAGAAATAGTGAAAAAAGGAATGTATTATAACTCAAACAGGGACTATGAACACCAGAACTGTTTACATCCCCCATCCCCCCATCCAGAAATTCAGCCTCCCTATGAACTGGGTTTGCCCGGAGAGCTTATGTTAATGAGGTGAAGAACGGCAGTAAATATGAAGCTTCCTATATTGGCGATAACGCGCTGCCTGATTATTTGTGCTGAGGATTATTTCGCTGCCATAAACCTCCCAGTAAAAAGAATAGAGAGGCCATGCACTGGCTTACCACACGTGCACAGCCCTACCAGCTGTCAACAGGGCTGCAAATAGGAACACAAATGAGTGTGCAGGTGTAAAATAAATGATTAGATCCTGAGGTTGGATGTTATAAAAGCGGACAGCGATGATGCCGATAAAGAGAATGAGTCTCGTGTGAATCTTCTGATCCAGTGGTGTAATTGCCTGTGTGCTTCCTGCAGAGAGCACGTTTGCCGAGAGCGTGGGATCCAGCTGTCTGAGTGCGGCCCGTTTGAGCGCCTACCTCCCCCAGAGCAGCCACGACTCAGCCAATTACAACAACAATCAGCTGGAGAACAACCAGGCCGTTGCTGCCAAGATGGCCACCCTCCAGCTCAATAACTACACACAGCTCATCCCCTGCTGCTCCTCCACGGCCTCCGCGTCCGCGCCGTCCTCGTCCGCGTCCGGCGCATTCGCCGTCCCGAGGCTGATGAGGGGCCTTCCCTCCCCTTTGGACAATGACTTGCACTTTCACCCGATCCGGGGCTCTGATGTGGTACTCTCCGCGGACCGCTCGGCAGCCTGCATCCACTTTCTGGACAGCAGTCAGACTCTGGTGTTCAGCGACCGGCCGCTGCATGTGGGCGAGACGTTGTACGTCGAAGTGGGCCATTTGGGTCTGCCCTACTTCGGAGCGCTGTTGTTTGGCTTGACGTCCTGCGACCCGGCCAGCCTGCACGCCGAAGACTTGCCGGCAGATCCCGACGTACTCTTGGACCGTAAAGAATATTGGGTGGTGCACCGGGGATTCCCCATGCCTTGCTCTGGTGACGTGTTCAGCTTCACCCTGCTCCCCACCGGAGAGGTGCACCACGGGGTGAACGGCGTGGGACGTGGCCGCCTCCTCTGCGTGGACTCCTCTCAGGTTCTGTGGGCCTTTTTCACCCTGCACGGGGCAGTAAACAGACTCAGGATACTAGGTAAGCGTGCTCTCCTCAGTTCAGTTTTGCGCAATCATCTTTTTCTTTTTAATTGAAACAAAACAAATTATCTCCTGATAATTGGTTGCTACCTCGTAAACCTGAGGTCGGAATCGACGTCACCATCACAACGCGGCAGCAGCCATGACCCAACAGACTTGGGTCATCAGAATTAAAACGAGGCACCTATAAACACTTCAGATAGACTCCCGACAGATCAAATGCATGTGTGAAAGGTGCTTTAGGTGAAACGTGAACCAGAACCGCAGATTCCTGAATTCTTGTAGCTTTTTATGTGCAATGATGATCATATTCAGCTAACATTAACAACAAATGGGAGTTTGTTTATGAGGTTATAAATACCTCCTTTTTATGAGGCTACCATTAGCTAAGTGTAGAAGGCAGACTAGAATGATGAAGAATGTCAGGCAGAGATAACGGGCATATAAAGATATTTCTTTAATGTCAAACTAATCAATGCCTGAACAGAATATTCTCTTCCAGGTTATCCCTGAGTGGAGGCGGTCTCCATAATTTATTTTTTCCCAGACTAAAGGAATGCAGTTTAGCCGTTTATGTCTGCGCGTCTGTTCAATTTAGAGCTCTGAACTATCTGTTCTAGTCCCACTACTCCCACATAAACTCCCATCGGCTTAAGCGGTTTCAGCTGCATCTGACTCAACAACAGTATTCCCAAACTGTTTGGCAGGGAGAGCAGCCGGACTACTAAAACCAAAGTGTCTCATATTCATCTGTTTGGGTCAGTGTTTCAGAAAGACCTGATTATGGATCTAATTTTCCTTGGTTTGTTTCTGTCTTTTTTGTCGCCGTGACAAAGGAACACTCCAGTTCAGTCCACCCCCCACGTCCCCCAGCACTTCTCAGAGCAGCAGTTCGGAAGACAGTGACTCAGATCTGGCCTTCAGTGTCAACCGGTCCTCCTCTGCATCTGAATCCTCTCTGGGTAGGTTAGCACAGCCATGGCTGCTGCAGCCTGGTTGTGAACCTTAGTCCGTTTTCGGTTGAATTCTGGACCTGCACACAGAGAAACCTGCTTATTCATATTCCTGAATATCTGATAAATGCTGCAGTTTTTAACTGAGAGCTAAATGAGGCGTGTTTGATTTGGTGATTGCAAAGCTATTTTATCTGTCTCATTTTCAGTAATGAAAGCAGGCAGAACAACAGCAAATGTAAAATCTGTCCTCTCCAGTGAGTGATGTCACATTGTTGCACATTACAGGCGAGCAATGAGTGAAGACTAAAAGCTCCAGACTACAGTAAACTAATTAAATCTCATATTACCAAAAAGGAAAAAAAACCCACTTCAAACGGTTTTCCCCTGCTTCAAAAATAAGACGCTCCCCTGCCGCCACTATGTTTGTTTTGGTGAAGGCGGCCTTATCCCAGGGCTTATTCCTGTTTCTGAAATCAGACTATAATGTTTACAACCATAAAGCTCAATACTGTTAAACAGGATATTTGTGGCTGTATAAATGCACCCGGGGTGGACTCTAATGTAGTCTTTCCTGTATTCTGTTTCTGTGCTGGACATCATAAATATCAGTAAAGTGTCTCTTCAGGCAAAGCTTAGAATCAAGCTGCCTTGCGCGCTCTGGCTTTGTTTTTGCTCAATAGTTTGACGTCTGGAGGCTCATTATCTTGAATTATTGAGCTACTTCTTCTCATAGATAAGCAACAATTGAGCCAAGATAATCTCCATGTACTTTATGAGATGCCTTTAAAGAAAAGACATGTCGTTCTTCTTTAGTTCTGATGCGCTGTGTAAATATACACCTGTATATGACTGTGTAAATCTATATATTTGCACAGACAAATTAAGAATTAATGTCTGTCAGAAATAAAGGAGGCTATCTTTGGTCTTTTCACAGGGACAGCATGAAACCTGTCATCTGATCTGTCTGAATTGTCCTCTCGTTCTTCTTCTCTTGCAGTCACGGCTCCCAGCTCCCCCCTCAGTCCACCCATCTCCCCCAGCGTCTCCGGCTCGGAGCTGCCCCCTGCTGGCAAGAACGGTGAATGCACTATTTGCTTCGACCAGGAGGTGGACACCGTCATCTACACCTGCGGGCACATGTGTCTGTGCAACGACTGCGGGCTCAAGCTGAAGAGGCAGATCAACGCCTGCTGCCCGATCTGCCGGAGGCCCATCAAAGATGTCATCAAAACATACAGGCCATAACGGGCCGGGTGTTCAAACTGGTGCTACTACAACCGTCACAGGATGCCACCCGTGTCTCGCACTCAGGTTTGGTCCGACCCTTTGAACTGGAGATCAGCCAGTGCCACATATAACTGTGCCTATTCATTTTTGGAAGAAAAAAACCCAAACAAAACCCAATCAGTTCTGAGAAACGTTACGCTGTGATGATGTAATACAAAGACTGCTTTATTTTGGCCAACAGAATCCTTATGTGAACTTGTTTTGTAAGTGGTGTCTCTTCGTGTATTCGTCACTGAGCAGCAAAAGCCAGCTGTGCATATTTTTGTGTTTGTTTTGTGTGTGCAGAATATGCCCTCTGTAGTGCCTTAGATCTGTCACATCATGTGTCCGAGTAATTACGCTAACTATCTTAGCCATATTTTTGATGTACATACGCTGAACGCTTTAATGGACGAGGGAAAGATCTGCCGTTGATGTTAAACTGTAAAGTATATTTGGAACGTATTAAGCGAAGACTCTGGATTTGCACATTGAGAGACTAATAAAAGTGGACTGTGATTAAATGTGTGCATCGTCTCGTGTCTCTCGGTCCAACATTTCTGCACATTTGTCTGCAAGGCTGCGTTCCTGCACAAACTGTTTTTCCCTAATATCATTCTTCAAACTATTGTAAATGACACAGAAACAACTGTGAGCTCTTCAGGCAGCGACTAAACTGAACACATGGCTTCTATTTATAAATAGAAAAACCGGAATCCAGAGAGAAATGCAGCTTTGAGGCAGATCAGGTCCCATTCAGACGGTTCCAGATTTTCTCAGCCCTGCTTCGGGTCGCAGAGACCCTCGTTCAGAATAGCACCGAGTGGAAGGATTAACGACGCGGCTCCTGGATATCTGTTCAGCAGATTGGATTACACAGGAAGTAAGCGTGAGGCTAATTTGAGGCCTGGAACTGCTATTGTCAAAATATTTATTCATGCAGCTTCACAAAAAAACATTGAGAGAAAAAAAACTGTTTTATGTTAGAGTCACTGAGATGACATCATCTGTTTTTGTTATTTTTACTTTTATTATACTCATTAATATTTCACATGTTCACATCTAAAACGACCTCAGTGAAACCACGGCGGCGCCCGGTCCCATTATTCTGCCGTGCTACTGTACCAGACCAGATCCCTCAGGTATGTTTTTAACTCCCAAAATACCAGCGTGCATGACAGGAAGTTGCCCTTTGGAGGAGAAACATTCATTCTTATTATGCTGCATATTTGTGTGCACCATTGTTTATTCAGGGGAAAAACTGGAGGAGCATGAAGCTCTTCAGTGTTTTGAAGATGACGTTAAAGAGGGCTGAATATTGCACTGGAATAACGACAACAAAGGGAACATAAGCTGAAGACAGGTTCCCAAAAAAGATCAGAGATGATAATTGGGTGGAAGGATGGCAAAAAACGGAATTTCAGGTAACTGATGAATAGCTACAAAGACAAGTGAATAGTGGTCTAAAGGTCATCAAGTAGTCTGAAGGTCATCATGTAGTCTGGAGACATCGAGTAGTTGTATATCCCCAAAGTGGGATATGGATAAAGAGTGAGATCCACACAGCCCTTGGAGATCATCAGAGCAGCGTGGTGGCTGTGCGCTGATCGTGACCACCCAGCAGACCCGCGCAGCCGCCTCCTAGCAACCAGGCCGCGGGGTCGGGTCTCAGGGACTATTTGTGTGGGGTCCCCATCTCCTCCAAATGAAACGCCCAATCATGTTGACTGGAGACACCAACCCGCCTCTGGGTGTGAGTGCGGGAATGAAGGATGTGCGTCTCTGAGATGGGCGGCGACCTGTCCATGGTGTGTACCTGTCCCTCAGCCGGTGACCCCCGTCCACAGGGCAGCAGGTTTAGGTGCTAAACGGATGCACAGATGGATGGATGGAGGGGTGAAAGAGCCGGACTTCAGAGATGTGGCAGTGTAAGTGACAGAATGGTCGACGCACCTGCTGTTTCCGTGACCTTTCGCAGCCGATGATTTTTGTGTCTCTGCTGATGAGCGATAACGCCCGAGACCCTCGCCATGTTTGAGCAGATGTCCGTTGCATTCAGATGGGGTCGATGTTATTCCCAAAAAGTGTCGGTCTTCCATACCAAGTAGCGGCTGACACCCCACCTCTGCCCGTTCCTATCTGGCCCCCCTGTTTCTACGGTTTGAGTGAATTCAGCAATTAGCGACCTTGGCGGCCCCGGCGCATATCCGGGCCAGGCCGTGTATAATGATGAAATGAAATGTCAACAATCTTCGAGGGAAGGTTGAATCATCCCGGGAAAGAACAAACTCTTTGCAGGTTTGCTCAGTTCTCAGTCTGGCGCTCTGCGATAAGATGGAGGTGGAATTGTCATGCACGCTGTGTCAAGGATGGTGTCAAGGATCCTGTTGGTATTTTCCTGTTGCGTGTGTCTTTAAGCTGACCTTCAGCTGTTGGTCTCCTCATATTTGTTTGTCTTAGACTACAAAATCCTGCACCTGTTCTCTCTGACAGGGTGGCTGCAGGAATTCTCAACTATTTCACCTCCCACTTTTTACCCTTTTACTAAAACCTAGTTATCCTTTGGAATAACAACGTCATTAGCTCTATTTACGACACATAACATACGGCTCTTGTGATTGTCACTTGACTGAAACACTGTTCCTCTTGTAGCTTAGACACAGTTCTTGAGGAATATAAAAGAGAGCCCGAGGAAGGGACGTAACCAGAGAATTCCCCTTGATGTAAGAAGCTGTGATGCCACTGGTGCAATTTATTCAGGGTATTTATTGATTTGCGTTTTAGCGACGGAGGGACGATCCAGGCGCGCTTCCACTGTAACAGTCTTTCCTTGACACACGTCGGCGCCATTTCCATGCAGACGCAGGGTTGGAAGCTCCGCGAAGGAACCTGACAACTCTAAAACAAGAATGAGCGTTTTCCCAAGCCGGAACAACTGCGCCCTGATGCACATCTTTATAGTTTAAATTAACTACAAATAACTACCTGATTAGAAGCTCGGTGGGCTGCTGGTACATTACCCCCCCCCCCAACACACACACACACATGTGTGTCTTCATTCCATCACAAGCCCGTGTGTACTCCCCGTTGACTGGCAGCTCCGCGCCCGCTCATTTCCATTACGCACATGCAGGAGCGCACGCACATGCCTCCTGAGCGAGCTGTGGCAGCATGGAGCGGCGCGCACGGAGCGCTTCGGTGACCAGCGCGGAAGAAGCAGCTCCTGGCTCCTTTCTCACCTCTGGATTTACCTTCACACATCTGTGCGCGCTCAGTTGTAGCCCTGCCCCGCGGGGGGCCACGATCACCTCTCCACCCTCACCTCTGCGCGCATGGAGGCGGAGTGTGGACGTGAGCCTTCAAAAGTTCAACATCCAGCCTCTCGTAAACCCAGTCTGAATGCTTCCGCCGCCTTGGAGATATCCCGTTGTTCTGCCGTCCACCTGACCACTGGACTCGCCACTCGCCCAGTATGACCACTGCACCGTGAGGAGAGATGGATTTGGAGCTCCAGTATGAGAACAGTTCGAAGTGTTTGTCCCGGAACGAGAGCGGCTGCGGAGAGAGCGCGTCTTCTGGATTGTCCACTGCGCTGGCCAGCGTGCTGATCTTCACCATCGTGGTGGACATCCTGGGCAACGTCCTCGTCATCCTGTCCGTGTACAGGAACAAAAAACTCAGGAACGCAGGTGAGACGCGGGGAGAGTAGACGAACGATTGAAACATTGAAAGTAAAAAGAGAAAAAAAAACCTCAGATGCAAATAAATGTAAATAACTTCAAAAATGAAGTTACGGTTGAGCCAGAATCGATGTTTGACAAATACATCAGTAATATCAGCCCCTGTCAGATTGACCTCCGGTGTGCGGAATGGCCCCCTCTTCTCATTCATGACTGAAATTATATAATATAACATGTAGCGACCTGATTGTGTCTGACACTCATGACGGCTCTCTGGGGCGCACTAGTTTTCCAGCAAGAGTGGCCAAGGAAAATATTGATTCTGCCAGAAAAAAAGTAAATCATTATTTCCCCTCTCTTTTCATTTTCTGGCCTGTGGAAATGCCTCAGTTGGTCACGTCTTGATGCGACTATCAATAGCGCGCGAAGGATCTGCTCCTCTGTGGCACAGGCAACAAACAACAACAATAACAACCCAGGAAATAAAAACAGTTAAAGAGGCGGTCACAGGATAGCCTCAGAAATACATACATGGAGCCCTACAGGGTTCGTGACTTCAGAAACAGTGTTGCTAAAGAGAAGACAGGCCTCTCCAACCACAAGAGCCATAAAACACATTTAATTTTATTTACACGAAGGAACCTTGTGATGTTCTACTTATACATAATCACACAACACGAGTCACCTCATCAGACCATTCTTCCAGAAGCAGGAATTGGTAAAAAGGGTTAAAACAGGGATTATTATCTTTTGTTTTGTTTTTTACATTTTGTATGACAGATCCAGAATAATGACGCTCTGATGAGGCAGCGGGCTGGGGTCAATAAGTGTTTGTAATGCTGGCGTTTAGATGACAATTTCAAGTGTGTTACGTAACAAACGTGTTCCCTCCATCAAAAAAAAGAAACAGCCACTGATTGGTAAGAAGTCCCGTAGGCCCCGAAGAATAATTTGATTACCGGGTTTGCAAAAATGCCACAGTCGACTGGTCTCGAACAATAGCGAGGGGGTAAATGGCCCGTTCAAAAGTCTCACTCACACTGGTGCAACATGGACAGGGTGCATCCGGATTAGGCTGACCTGGTCCCATCACACGCGAGTACCATACCAGTATCATGGTACCAGCGCAACCCTACGCCTCCCGTCATCATGCCCGCCCTCCCCGTGTCCTTAAGTGACTGAAAACTGTTAGCGTCGTTAGCCTCTCGCCAAATTCCCCTCTGTTGCTATATATAGCCTGCTTCACTTGGTATCAATGTTTAATTGAAAGCCAAAGGATGGATTCAAACCATGCCTATTTGCCCTTTCTGCAGCAGCAGATAGCTGTGAGGGCAGATGTGCACGGCAGAGCACGACGTCCCCAGAGTCCCCCAAACTAAATCATGAGTGATGCGCTGAGGTGATTTTACAGACTGCGCGCGGAAAATATAGTTTGGCGGAATCCAGGCAGAAAACATTGCATCTCCTCCGCCTATTACGCGCTATCCAGACTGCTGGTTGGCTCCTCACGCAGCAGCAGGAGCGCCGCAACATTTCCGCTCTGCTTCACTTCAACACGCTCGCCTCTCATGCTGCCTCCCCACCGCCATCCCCCGCACCCCTGCTCTGTACCACTCTGAGTCAAATAAAGGGGAAAGGAGCGATTCCGCCGGCGCACCTTGACGTCTTGAAGAACCGGCGCCACGTGTTCTCTCTCGTGCGCTCATGTGTGAGAGGATCCATCGAGTGAAGGTTCAAAGGGGGCGGCGTGCCACCGCAGGACTGCCAACGGAGCGCAAAAGCAGGAGCTTTCCACCGGCGTTAGCCTCCTAAAAATACACTGCAGAACCGTGGAGATGTAGACAAAGAAGGAGAGCTGATGGGAGGGGGGCAGATGGGGGCTAGGAACAAAAAACCACAAGACTGGATGCGCGTGTGGTTTACGGGCCTTGGCCGGCTGCAGTGGGAGGTGTGTGTGTGTGTGTGGGGGGGGGGGGGGGGGGGGGCACAAATCTCTTCAAAGACGGTGAATAAAATCTTTTAAAAAAGACGAAGACACTGGGTGTGTGGGGGCAGGGCCTAATTGAGTCAGAAGACGTCGTGAGTCAAACCAGAAGCCAATTTAAATTGATAGAACAGATCCGTGGGGAATATGACTTTGTCCACAAGATTAGACCGTTCTCCTCTTCCTGACAAGAAAATCTCAGCTGACATTTGGGGTTGTAAGGAGGGAGGAAGACATCCGTTTGTAATCGCGCATTAAAAACACGTTGTGGTCCTCAAAAAAACCTTCCGCCGCTGTAATTAGAGGCATTGATGAGAGGAACATTCGCACAGTTGCTGCAGCAACTTGGGCAGCACTGACAGCTTCCACCCTTCTTGGGTTTGGGATCTCTGCAGAGCTTCTCTGCCTCTACCTGGTTGGACAGGGTGTTAGAAGGTGGATCTTCAGCCCAGTCTCAGGTCCTGACCAGCTTCTACTCCACCCAGTCTCAGACACAGAAAAGGTGTTTTTGATGGGATTTCATCTGGACCTTCAGATATAACTGACAGCTGAATCTCGTGAACGTTTTCTCATCCACACGCAGGATATGTGGAGCGAATGAAGAGCTGATCTACCAGAATAATGGAGACCACTGTGCCCTCAGGAACCACCAGTGTAGCGGAAGTGTTTAGTAACCTTCACCAGATCTGTGTCTCCATACGGTCTAATGGTCTAGTTTTGACTCTATCAGCCGTCAGACCCTTTATAGACAGGTGTGTCTTTCCAACTCATGTCCAGAATTTACAAACAAACTTCCATCAAGTGTGGAAACATCTAAAAGTTGTGGTGTCATTGCAGAGAGCGAGAGTGCTCGTGTCAATGCAAAGTTTTAGTTTTAAGTTTTAACACAAGGACACAAAATGTGGAAAATAGTGCCAGGGTCTAAAGATTTTCTGACTTCACTGTATATTATAGCTAATTTGGGATCGGCAGCGTCTGTCAAAACAAACCCTGCTACATTCCGCCCGTTTGAAGCCGTGCCAGCACTCCTCCACAGTTTTTCGGGATTTCTGAAGGTGCATAAATATAGCCGGGTGCATCAAAGCGGAGTGGATCACGTTTCCTGTAAAAGCAGTGGGAGTGATGGGATACAGACGATGGGTTTGACAGAGGCACACGAGCCAGCGAGACGTGGCACTCGTGACGCAAGTCATCAGATTGGAAAGAGGCTGGCAGCTTTTTGTGGCTCTGTTTATCTCGCATGTTGCCCCCCCCCCCCCCCCCCCCCCATGCTTATTCTGTGTTATTACTCCAGCTAGACTCCTGCTCTAAATATTCCAACATAGATCCAGCTCTACCCAGAAAGATATATTTTAGATATCGATGAGTTTAGCACTACTCTACGTTAACACTCGTTAATGTAGAGTACACTCGTGGTGTTAACGTAGAGTAGTGCTAAACTTGGTCAAGAGTCTCACGAGCCAAATCGGGATGAAAATTTATGGAGGACATCGGCGTCGCGGAGAGAAAAAGGCCATAAGTCATCTCTCCGTGATGGTGATGATCCAGGGAAGCCTCTTTCCAACCCACTCCTGTTAATAATAGCTCTGTTCTGATAGCATATATGGAGCGTCTCTCGTGTTACGAGATCATTGAAAATAATATTTAGAGTCCAGGATGTGATGAGCAGGAAGGCAGCCAGGTCTGAATTAATCAAGAGTTTAAGACTATTTGAGAAAGAGGCAGAGAGGGAGAATAATTGGTTGCTTTAGAGAAAGCTTCTCAGAGGTGTTTTAACACTTACCTCACCGTCTATAACTGGAAGTGTGTGTGTGTGTGTGGGGGGGGGGGGGTCAGCCACAGAGACCTGTGAAGCTGTAGCGTATTCTGTCCAGTAAGTCTGCACGATTACATGAAGCTGCATGCTGTCAGGCAGGAATTAAACCTCTGCACACTGACACACGCTCCAAGCTGAGCACTGCAAATCCAAGCTGACAGACCTCCTCACAAACGCTTTTATTTTTATCCTGGCAAACATTAGCAAGTCCCCACAACGCGAGAGTATAACAATGATTGTCAATGAATAAAAAGTGGAATGAAAACAGAAGGACCTCCCCTGTTACTGCAGGCTGTGAGTCCTCTCTAAACAGCGAGGGACTCAGCAGAGGTGCGTTTTAAATCCGCTGCCTTCGTGCGTGTCAGTCATGGGCTGTTGTTTCAGCTGTTGTCTGAGACTTTGTGTTTGAACTTGGGGAGGTGGCTTAGGTTAAATCCAAAACATTTGATCCCAGTGAGCAACGCTACAACCAGTGACTGATTATTGACAGAAAAAGATTTGTGTCATCGTCATCGCTGATGTGGTGGCAGAAATAGCCAGAATGAGAAGTTTTGGAGTTTCTATACTTCTCATCCACTTTAATATATTTGTCTCATCTGGCCCAACAATAGACTTCATTTATTTTACTTCCTCTCAGCTAAACAGTAAAAACCAGACAATTTTATGATTTAAGTCCTCAGAGAGGATCTAGTAAAATGCACAAACCCCAGGAGGACAGGATGTTTGGGTGTAATCTAATGCCACCAATGTCCATGTTCTGGTTTTTATGTCCTCTGTGTGTGACTGTTTCCTGAGGCAAAGAAGCTTGGGAAGAATCCTGTTTGCTACATTACAAAAAAGGGAAACAAGAACGCATGCACAGCTAACTGCTCTGCAAGGTTACACTCATGGTGGCGCGTTTTCTGTTACCATCATCCTGAAGATACGGGTGCAGCGGCGATGATGACGAAAGTTGTGGCTTTGGCAGAATAATGATAACCGTTGCTGATGCGTTAGCCTACTGGATAGCACAAAATATTTATAAGGCTCCATCTGGGGTTAATGGCAATGCATTTGATTTGCATTTTACAGGTGGAGGTGGAGAGAAGAGAGAGAGAGTCAATAAAAACAACATCAACAACCATTGATTATGGCAGGGCGGGTAAAAAAGGAGGAGACTGGGGAATAGAAGGGCAAACAAAGCAGCTTAATAGTGCATTCGTTGTGAGATTTGCCAGTTCACTTCAGAAAAAGGCTGAAGCATCATGAGGTCTGGGAGTATCTGAGGTTATCTGAGTCAAGCACGAGCTTTATTGGTCACTATTAAAGGAATACACATGTTATTGGCCATATACTGTATGTTCTAATGTTTCTAAAGCCAACAAAAAAATAACACACCACACTGGGAGCTCCCATGAGAACCAGTAGCCCTCTCCAGTCACAGGGATGTCGTGCCTATCGACAGTAAAACACCATGTAGAAGAAAGACGCCCACAGTAATAGGTGTCAGAGACATGGAGCTTTCCCCAGGCGGTTGTCAAATCTCCGAGCTGAGGCGCACGATTCGGCGCACCATCGCTGGGGCTGGACCTTGTCATCGCCCTTCCTGCCATTATTCTCTATTTCTATGTTTATGAGTAAGAATAAACTGTGATGGCGGCACACCTAGTGCAGCTAACGAACACATGGCACGCTGCCCCCGCTGGCACTTCCTTTTGTAGTACTATGAATCACCCCCCCCCCCTCAAAAAAAAGGGCCCTTGATCTATAATCTGTTGTATGTGTACAGCTAAAAATGTGTACTTTCATTTAACTGTGTGTCATTTTAAATAGTTTTATCTCATCCAAAAATATATTTGAATAAAGAATGAGCGCGTGTTCATAAATATGTATATCGGGCAGGAGTGGGAGAAAGTTTGCTGGAGAAAGAGCCAGTCAAAAAGTTGAATGCTACAGTGAAGTCTGTGTGGTAGAATCCTCATGGAAATATGCCACAGAGGACACAATGAAGCTGCTCTTTCATGATAGGAAGTCACAGTTGCAACTCCAGGGACCCGGTTTATTTCAGGACTCCATAACCTGGAGCAGAAAGTGAAAAAGGGTTACTGTCTGCTTAAATTATACACCAGTTTCACCCATGTTTTGTCACTTATCTAAACCTCCTCTTGTTTCCCCAGGCAACATCTTCGTGGTGAGTTTGTCTGTGGCGGACCTGGTGGTGGCGCTGTACCCCTACCCCCTGGTTCTGACAGCCATCTTCCACAATGACTGGACCATGGGGGACCTGCACTGCCAGGCCAGCGGCTTCATCATGGGCCTCAGCGTCATTGGCTCCATTTTCAACATCACCGCCATCGCTATTAACCGTTACTGCTACATCTGCCACAGCCTCCACTACGACCGGCTCTACAGCCTGAGGAACACCTGCTGCTACCTGGGCCTCACCTGGCTCCTCACCGCCCTCGCCACCGTGCCCAACTTCTTCGTCGGCTCCCTGCAGTACGACCCGCGCATCTACTCCTGCACCTTCACCCAGACGGTCAGCTCCTACTACACCATCTCAGTGGTGGTCATACACTTTCTGATCCCAGTACTGGTGGTCTCCTACTGCTACCTGAGGATATGGGTGCTGGTGATTCAAGTCAAGCAGCGGGTCAAACCCGACCAACGTCCCAAGCTGAAGCCGAGCGACGTGAGGAACTTCCTGATGATGTTTATGGTGTTTGTGTTGTTCGCCGTGTGCTGGGCTCCGCTCAACCTCATCGGCCTGGCCGTGGCTATCAACCCCGTCAAGGTGGCCCCCAACATCCCCGAGTGGCTCTTCGTCACGAGTTACTTCATGGCGTACTTCAACAGCTGCCTCAACGCCATCATATACGGACTGCTCAACCAAAACTTTCGCAAAGAATACAAGACGATCCTTCTGGCTGTCTGCATCCCCCGTCTGCTCCTCACGGAGACGTCGCGGTGCGCCACAGAGGGCCTGAAGAGCAAACCCTCGCCTGCTGTCACCAACAACAACCTAGCAGAGTTAAACGTGTTGACCAACGTCTGACCGGGAGCCTCAACGTCTGCTGGAGCCACGCCGAGCACATGTGACACCCCGTGCCTTTTCTTACCAGACGTAACTTTGGGATTCTTTAAAAAAAAAAAAAAAAGACTTTAAGAGACGTTCTGCTGTTGTCTCATTGGTTTCGTCATGTGGGGAACTGAACCAGTGAAAGGCCAGTGTGAGAGTGATTGTACATGAAGTGCTTGATCATTATTCCTACACTAACCCAACAACAAAAAAGGACCCCTTAAGTGTGTTTATCAGAGTGACCGATGGGACCCTGATACAAGCCTAATATTAAGATGGGTAACATATGGTTAATGTTAGAATTAGGGCATCACTAATGAGTCATCCAGCATAAAATTGAGGTTTTCACACAAGGTTTAAAAAAACACTTGTTCCATTGTGCCTTTTTGGTCAAATAGCTGAATTCCACAGACCCTTACAAACCATAAGAAGGCTTTTTCAACAGCACGTGTGACACTATAGAGGCTCACCCAGCTTCATCATTTCGGAAGTGGAAATGGATCAAAAGGCACTTCAAAGGTTCTTATCACTGAGAATGATGTGATGCACATGTTTTACAGTGAAGAAAAACATACTAGACTAGAGGAAACCTGGATGAGAGCCTTCATCTTCATATTAGCCAAAAAAGGATAAAAAATGTGATTGTGTTTCTGCTGTATAATTAATGTAGCCAGAATGTCCCAAATATGGAGATTTAGTTTTTAGTAAGGGTCAGAAAATTATGACCAATACCGCAACCCACCACTGGGGGATGAACAAAATGTTCCGGCTGTGTTTTAAGGTTTTGGGGTTGTTGTTGTTATTTCCTTTGATGCTGAAAGGTAATTTATTCATATCATGTTTGGCCAGGTTGACATTAATAGAGCTGGGTGGATTTTAGTAAACAACTGTATTAATGATCCAGTCTCACTTTTGGATAAATGGCTAAAGTTTGGATCCGATAATTTACCCTGCCTTTATTAAATGTCTTTGATTTTTCCTTTAATGACGGCTTCCTCATCCTTCTACTGGTTTTCATGGTTAATACACTCTATAACAGGTTTCATCTGTTGCATGTGCGAATTCAAAGGTTGACCAGGTCAGCACACGCGACCCCGGTTTTACTAAAAGTGATGAAATAGATGCTAAAAACCAGACTTAAAGTACGATAAGAAAGAACCAATAAACAAAGCCAGCTGTAATTTGCAAAATGCCCATGAGGCAAGCCATGCATCAGGACTCACAAATGTAATTTTGTGATAGTGCGACTGCGCCCGGCCACATGTCACTGAGAAGAGACGAGCGCTGAATGTTTCACCACACAGCGAGGCCCACAGATGTCAATGCGATGCATTCCTGATGCACTAAACTTCACCGGAATACAAACGACATCGCACATTACCAGTGTCTGCTGCAAAGTCTTTATGAATATTTTACATTTCCTCTCAGAGCTCTTTTATAATGTTGTGTCGTGCTTCGCTGCGATGGAGTTTTGGACAGGCTGCCTGCTGCCTGGCTTCATTAAACCCTCTGCCAACCATTATATATGCAGGAACGAGAACGACGCCGCATCACGTAGCCAGCTGCCATCAAATCGTGGGGCAGCAAAATGGCACAAAACTGTTCGACGCTGCCTGCAATCATATGAGTCGGCGCATGTGATGTGGAAGGCAGAGACTGCCCATGTGCCAGTGCGGGGTCAGCTACAGATGAGTGGCTACAGGGGCTTCAGGGAAGATGCCAGTCTGCTCTTACACCAAAGAGTCAGAGACTAATGGTCCCCCCCCCCACACCTTCTGTTCCAGCTTGCTTCATTTATTACTCTTTTAGATATACGCTTTTCTGCTTTCCAGCCAGGTGCTAAATGTAAAGATCGATACCTCTTCCACTCAGATGTTACGATCTAAGGTTTGCAAAAGTTAGCTTAGCTTTTGAGTGCCTTGAATATGAAGAACAGCACATGAATGACACATAATTAAGCATGAACAAACACTGTTGATCATAAAGTAAAATAGCGTCTTTGATATTGACTCGATTGATATCGCAATCTAAATTCCCATGTCCCATCTTGCTGGCACCTGAGCATTAGCAATGACTGGCGATGGACCCACTCTTGTGTGAAGGGTGGGGCTTATATGTTATTTCCAGTCCCATTAATTCCTGATTAGATTGGAATCTGGAGGTCAGGCCAAAGCCTCGGGCTCCTTCTCATATTCCTGAAAGATATTCGGGGTCTAATTCGTTGTTGTTGTCAGTGGGTTTAATCTTGTGGCTGATAAGACGTCATGGTCGGTGCTCGCAAATATGTGGAGGGAAAACTTTGTATCGCAAAAAACAGCCCAGTTTTTGCAGACGCTTTAAATGGCCTCCTCGTCCACCCGCTCCAACTGTCATTTTGCCAGTTATTTAATGTGAAGTGTGGTTGCTCTCGGAAACGTGGCTCCCAAGGTCAGCACGATCTATCCACATCACCAAGCCTGATCCTGACAACTCACAGCTGTATATGTCAATAAAATCTGAATGTAATGTTGCCTAATATCCAGATTAAAAGAGGTAAAATCAGACACATGTGCAGCATCAGGGTCGGTGAGCATCACTGACCACAAATCTGAGCAAAATTTGTTTTTAGTGGCCCAGCAACAGCTGTACATTTCCTAATGTTGTTTCCTGTCCTTGGTAGGACGAGGGGAAGCCAAAGAGCCCACGAGAAACACGTTCTCATTAGTGGGACATAAAGATTACTTCCACCATGGCAGAGAATGGCCCCTAATGCAGTTGGCATAAAAGTGGATGAGGGATGAGGCATTATATGACACTCAATCGTGATGGGGCTTTTTTTCGCCTTCTGGATGAGCCTCGGCAAAATTCCCCTCGGTACACGGAGGAATTTCTACAGCTAGCTCTTGCACATCATTGCATTTTACAGCAGTGGGGGTCTCTTGATGGGACTGCTGCCCCAGTAGAAAGCCTCCTAATGGATTTGTGCATGAAGTTCAGTCCCGCCTGTGTTCTCATGCATATAATGTGCTTCTAAATGTCCCAGAGGCCCGTGGATCACAATGATACCTGGAGGAGCTGCTGTTGTCCACACAATAAGAACAGGAAAAACAACAGCGCGACATTGTTTGATGCTTCGGGTGGAATCACGGCATATAACAGATGTGACTCTGGATGATCAGATTCACCAGGTTTTCTTCTGTGTGGCCGTCATCATTCAAGACAGCTTAGTTGTGCTAACAGTCGTGGAGGGTGGGGAGGTAAGGTGGGGTGTGGTCGCCCCACCATCAGACCTGGAGGGGCAAGACTACGTTGGTTGCAGCAGGGCAGTCATTTATTCTACTCTGCCCTCTACTGGACTCAGCGGGTACCCGGTGGGTTCCGCACCGTCCCTCCTGCTCACAGACCTGGCTAATGGAGAGGCCGGGACAGGTCCCCGCCGGCACGCTCAACAAAGGACGCGTCGCCAACAGGGGACAACGCCGGTGTCATTCTAAAGAGGTACCGTTTCCATCCTTTCATGAAGAATTACATGATGAGCAGCACTATTGTTGCCCGTCGGCTCCCATAATCCCCCTTTTATAGACAAAATGCAATTTTTTTTTCATTCAAGCGTCATGGCAGAAATATGAGCTTGTGCTTGACCATTTGTTTAGCCCGTCACTTTTACGACGTCTGATAATTCTCTGATCCAATAAAGTACCCATTAGTGGACACAACTTAATAAAGTGACCCCAACGGCATTTTTCTGACGAAAAAAAGATTCGAGAAGATGCTCTCCAGGGAGCCCGGTCACTGATGTAATGACATTTGGAGTCCTCCCTGTGGAGCAAGGACCTTTGTTTCCCCTTTGCTAAGCAACGGAAGGTTCTACATTTTAAATACCATAGATGTAATTGCATGGAGATCAGGTGAAACACGTGTATGGAACACGAGAGGGATAAACAAAGAAACTTTGGAGTACGCTAATAAGACACACCCAGTAAATACCAAAGCTGGAAATAACAGGCAGCTATTTTAAAGTGCGTTGTGTGCTTGTCTCTTATTTCAAATGGAAACTCCATAGGTGGTAATTATTCTATGCGGCAGCGGGTTTAATATTCACTGAAGGACACGTGATTCTGAACAACAGGTGTCTCATGTTTGACTCAGAGTGCTGGTGACACGCGAAATACAAAAAAAAAGGTGTAGCTGAGGGTCAGTGGGGAGGTTGAGACAACAGAGCTGATGGGAAGCACGTCAAAAGGGCCAGGGGTCGAGGTCGGCCTACAGGGAACGAGAATCTAATATTGAAGTTGCGACAGAAGACCCCCCAGCCAGAACTCCTCTGTTATTCCACAGAGAACTCACTTTAAGTCCAGCTGTGATTTTAGATGCAGTTTTTTTTTTTTTAAATATTGTTTTGTATTATAATTCATAATCCCACCGTAGCGGGGCGAACATGTTTGGTCAGCGTTTTCCTCTGTGGTTTGCGGACTATTCCCAAAGCTCAATACAGAAAAAGGCATTTAATTAATTTTTAGTTTTGAATCCGTTTCCAGAGAAAATAAAGCACAGCGTATTTTGGGTACCAGGAGGATGCAATTTTGATCTGGAACAATTACTGATGACCTGTTTATGCACAGAGGCCAGACTGTTTGTTTTATGGTGCTCGTTTCTGACATGGCTGAAATGTTTCCTTTTAATAATGGGCTCCGATTGTGTGGAATAAATAAACTTTAAAATTCATACAACATGCTCCTTTGTTAATAGGGGGTGATATAAGGAGGATGTTGAGAAAAGAAGAGTTTCATAATAGCTCTCAGTGGTTCCTTCTGCAAAAAGGTTTTGATTTGTGATAGATTTGGATCTTTTGACTTTGCAAAAGAAAGAACTATTTAAACACACACACTTCATCTGTCCTCCGTGTGGTCTCCTAAGAAGCTTTTCAGATAAAATGTGGTTTCAGGGAACCTGCTGAGCAGGAGGCCAAATGAAACAGAACCAATTGGAGCAGAAAGTGCCACGCCTTGACGCCCAGCCAGGGAGATTCTGCCAGGAACACAGTCACTGAATGATAGTAAAGGTACGATATATAGCCAGCCAGAAAATGGACTGAATGACTCTGTTACATCAGCAATTGAACAAGGAATACCTAACATTGTTCCATTATTCAGGAGCAGGTTGTCAAGTGCATATTATGCAATTGCACCCTTAGGGGAGACTCTCTCCCCCAACTAAAACAATTGTGTAAAACTGCAATTAAAGATCCTTGAAAATGACTAAAACATTTTAAAACCAAATACTACCATTTATTGAGTCCAACCATAGGAATGGGAATAAATTGACCAGTGATGCCTGGATAAGGGTTATCAAATGTATTTTTTTTTTATTGAGAATAAAGGTTTCTGAATTTAAATACCACTCCCAAAAATATATTCGTTTGTTCTAAAACTATTTCAAAAATATCATTACGTTTAATGTTTCATGTTTTTGTACCTGGGAATCAAATTAAGTTGGAAATTTGATATAAAATCTCTTCTTGTCTCGCGTGTTTTGACGAGACTTCGCGCGTGTAAAAATTGTCATGTGATGGTCTCGTGACCTCATGCGGAAGTAGTTTTATCCGTGACAGCGACAAAGAAGCGACGCAGTTGTAAAAGGCGCCTCTTAGCCATCTTTATAGACCCGTTCAGCCCCCCTGTCAGCGCAGCAATGGACGGTTCTTTTAGACCCTCCGCGGACACGTCTGCCGGACCGCCGGCCTATTACAGAGGGTGAGGAGTAACGTAATTCAATTCAAACAAACGGCTAAGATTAGCTAGCATCTTAGCTTCAAGTACTAGCTGGTCTGAATACAGAGGAGAGGTTGACCTCCACAAAAACTCTCGCCTCCTCGCGGTGTGATGCTAAACACTTGTCAGGAAATACAGATGACTTGTATTTCACGTGGTAAAGCTATTGCCAAGTAGCCACCGTGAAAGAGATGAAAAGATGCCGTGGTGCCTCTGCAAACGCTTGAACTTTTGCACTCCTTTGCAGGAATGAAGGCTCCCTGGTTTCAGCCCTGAAGACGCTACTTTTCTTCACTGTCCTGATGGTCACGCTGCCTATTGGACTCTACTTCGCATCAAAGGCCTACATCTTTGAGGGTAACACTACTTCGTTTGTGTTTGGAGGATATAACGTACAATTGTACCTAAACAGTCTAGGATGGAAAAGGGAGAGATTCTGAAGTCTGATATTCCTCTAGTTCAAAGCTTTGAACAGAAACCACAGCCCCTGTCGGATTCTGGACTTGACATCCTGTTGGATAATTAGGGTATCTTTTGGTCAGCTGATATGTCTTTTATAATATCTGTGTGTTAATCTCCAGGTAGTGAGGGACAACAACAAAGAGCTATTTCTCAGTTTGTTTTAAATGCACAGCGGGTTCTCTGAAAATAGAAAAAAAAAAAAAAGACTGATGGGAATTGCGCCTGTTCTCACCAGTCTTCATGGTGGGAATACTGAAGAGCACAATTCTGAGTCACCTCTATTTAGATTAAACATTCTCATCTGTTAGTCTAAGCAGGCCTGAAGGTCCAAAACCGCCCCCTGTGCCTGTAGGACCATTAAATGCCCGTTTGATGTCATCCTGCACCGTCTCTCCCCAGGTTCGATGAAGATGTCGAGCTCTGACAGCTACTTCTACGCAGCCATCGTTGCAGTGCTCGCCGTGCATGTGGTTTTGGCTTTGTTTGTTTACGTGGCCTGGAATGAAGGCGCGCCGAAAGGGAAGGGCAAAGACGACTAGGACATGTCCGCATCACCTCGTAAGACCACAGGAGATGGACAGGCACAGGCACAGACCTGCGGTCCTCCAGCCACAGGCTTCGACACCAAACACCCCGCCATGTACAAAACGCACCGCTCGGAGATCTGGGTTGCATTTAGGCTTCGACCTTAGCTGTCTTAGTATTCACTGGTGCGGGGGATCGGAGCCTGATTTATTTGTTTTTGAACGGCTTCTGAAGGCCTGTCTTTTGATTGTTGTTTGAGTGTTAAGAGAGGATGGTCCTGAGGATTTGTTATAAACTGTTTGTTGGCTGAATCCTGTTGAGTTCCTTCACAGGCGCTGAAGAGTGAACATGGTGTTAACGCTTTGTTCCCTCAATGTGTAAACAAAATGATTAAAGATAAAATACAGTCAGAACTACTAAATCAATCTATTCAATTTTCAAAACATCTCATGTCTGTATACAGATGGTTCTTAACCTCAATGTAGCATTAGATAGGTGGTTATATTTGGATAGGCCAAAAGCTGCAACAGCAGTTCCGCCTGTTGCCGCTGGGTGGAGCCATTGAGCTGCAAAAGTCATCAAGCTGAACCCAACAGAACTACTGTGAGTTTTCAGAAAAACTGGAACTTTGTGTATCGTCATTGTATTTTTTTTAGTCAAAGATCTCTTGATGTCCTTTCAAACTTCTTTTTCCTCCTTTTACTTTGTATGTAGTACAAATCGTGACGAGATGTGTCTGAATTGAGATCCAGATGAGATCAATGAAGTTTTTAAAATTAAACCATACTTAAAAAAGCAGCATTTAATGCTTCCTGGCATGTTGTTTTTAAAATTCAAAATAATATGTAGCCATTGCCTGTAATTGCAAAAAATAGACCTGTATATAATTTAAACTGGAAAATGCCCTTGATGTGGTCAAATGTCAAGAAAGCTGTGGAAACCAGCATCAATCAGGTTCACCAAGAAAACACGACAGGACAGTGAAAGCTGACAGGTTTGAATAAGGCCTTTGTAGGAATCAAGATTACTTTCATCATTCATAAACTGTCTATGCAGAGTCCAGCCGGTCTCCTTTCACTTTACCTGACCTTGAATTTTTCCCAACTTAGTGGGAGAATAACCGGTTAAATGACATTAACACGACGTGCCAGCAAACACCACCCCGTGCCCTCAAAGTGCGGAGAAGCTCCTCCAGGCTGTAATGATGCTGACTGGCAGTCGGGGGCTGATTCCTGTCCCTGTCTGCCAGTGGGACTCCCACGCTGCCTCCTATGGAGTTCTGTGTTGGGTCTCGGCGGTCTGGCAGCCTTTTAACGAGGCTGCAGTTGGTGACGAGGTGACAAGCCTGCAAGCAGTCATTACTGATGCAGTCAGCAAACATCAGAAGCCCAGTTTTCCCCTCTGGCTGCTATTTCATAAGCATCAACCTCGCAGCAATACAAAGCTTCACCAAGGAGGGCCGTACGTCTGGCTTTTGTCATTTATCACACATTAGTGTTGAATAAAACACCAAAGGCCACAGAACCCTTCAGACACATAATGAACCTGTTACTTTATGCAGTCAGACTGGAAGCATTTATGAAGAGATTCACGCCTTCGCCATGGAAACGCAGCACCACGTTTGCCTGCAAGGATAGAGCTGGACCTGGGGGGGGGGGGGGGGGGGGGGGGGGGGGGGGGGTGCTGTTGCTTGACTTTCCCTCAGACGAGCAGCTGTTGTTGTGTCCATGTGAAGGAAGAGGGCACCAGAGCACCGCTGGTGTTCTCTATGCAACTCTCTTCAAATGTTGTCCTCATGTCATTATTTCTTAAAAGTAATTAGAATTTTATAAGCCCAGAAAGGGTTATTTTTTTTAATACATTTTTAAAATCACTTTCCTTAATGATTTGTCTAGGTAACCTAAATGCCACTGAATTTAAAAAGACTGCATTTTTGCCTCAAATATATAATTTCTTTTGGAATAAACCACCTGGTATTTACAGAAACTTGACAGAAGGTGAACAATAAATCAACTGGGTGACTTTAAGAGCCTCGTAAAAATGAAAGGTGGGATCAGAAAAAGGCTCTGCTGTGTGTGTGTGTGTGTGTGTGTGTGTGTGTGTGTGTGTGTGTGTGAGAGAGAGAGAGACTGTTCACCCATGTTTAAGGTCACAGAAGTCACACAGAAGACAGACGCAAACACATTTACTGTTTTGCAGGATGCTGCTTCTGGATCTGAGATTTTTCTCTTTTCCTTGGAACCAAAACCAGACATTTTTTTTGTGTGTGTGTGTGTGTGGGAGGGGGGGGGGTAGACCCAAGGGGTTGGGCGGAGTCACCTCAAGTGGTGTTATTGTTGGCGTCTGCGTCACACAGACGAGCGCATCACTTTCTGATTGATTAACACAAGGCAGACGTGAAGGTCGGGATGGTGCAAAGCTGCAGGACCCACCGAAACACAACGTGGCCTTGAAGGGTTTAAGTTGCACAGGGATTAAAGATGCGGCGTGGTGGTGAGCTGAGTCTGTCTCAGGTCATGTAACAAAGCAGACGAACCCCCCCCACACACACACACACTATTAATCATGTTCTCATGTAGTGCGCAGTTACAGGAACTAACTTTCCTCTGGGGAAGAGTTTTCTGGTTAGATTCACGTCACCACTGGAACATTAAAGTGATGTCATTCGGCTTAATGGTGACATCATCTGACGGCAAAAAACAAACAACAAGCGAGGGCCAAGCCAGCGGCTCTCCCAGGGCCAACGAGCCAAGACAAGACAGATGGACAGACGCTTATTTCTGTCTCCTCTAAGGGAGTTTATAACCGACTCATTATCCTGGATTTCCACGTTCTTCAGCGAGTTTTAATTGGTGAGGTGTCCTATGGCTGACATTTGACCTCGCAACGCACTCTTCCCCGAAGGAGGAACTAAATGATTCCAACTAAATAGGGAGTATTTAAATTAAGATTGTTCCTTTTCGTGCAGTATGAACAAACATTTCAGAGTGTGTAGGGAGAAATGCATTAATATAATTTTAAACATCTTATCCGATATCCCAAACTGGAAGGTGTTCATCATTCCAGGGTCTTTTTCAAATCCAAATGAAACTTCTGTTTCAACACATCCATGTTTTGACTGCAGCGGAATTCTGATCTTAAATAAACGTGAAAACCCATTTTCGGGTCATCAGAGCGCTCACGGGGGGAGAAAAAAAGGCTTTATTTGAGCGCTACATCTGGTCTCATGACGGACTGCGATTCATCTTTCAACAATTCAGAGCCATAAACGTTGCGTCTCGAATAAATGATCACTTCATCATATATTTGAGATGATATATGCTTTAAAATTCCCTTTTTCTAAAACCCCGTTTCATTTTTCTCCCATAAAGAGAAGTGAGACTTTTATAAGAGCGTCCGGTTTTACTTAGCGATTTATGGAGCTGTTCTATTGCACTAACACCGTTTTATCTCGCAGATCTGAGGCATGTTTCTGGCGCGTAGCACCAGCGAAAAGCTCCAGCGACTGCTCTTAATCATTTCATCAGCTGGATGAAAAAAAAAATACATACACAAGTTTAAAAAGAGGTCAGTGTGTTCATGTGTTGACAGAGACAGCAGGATACAATAAAAGTACCCATCATCCTCCAGATCCCGTTTTACAAGCACAGACTTTACACACGACACGTTTGTTCCTGCTCGAGCATGTCGGCTCTGAGCGGGTCAAGAGGTTTTTTGCAAATCTGCAAATGTAAGACAGATTTATTCCGTCCGTTTTCACAAATGCGCCCGTCACCGAGAGCTTTACAGAACCAGCAGAGAAAGCTGGGAGGGAAACGAACCGACGTGGCTTTAACGGCGTTATATCAGTTCAGCCCCACTCGTCCCGTTGGGTCTGCACAGGAGGGCGATGAAGAGGCGCTGGCCTGCTGGCGACCTAGAAAAAGAAGCCTCTTCTGCCTCGTGTGTGACTCTTAACTTGACAAACTTACATTTTTCTGTTACTCACATTTAAAACCACGTTTAAAAAGGAGCCCTGAGCCAGAGATGCTGAGTGACATCATGATCGAATCACTTATCAAAGAATCACTGCTGAGAATCGACGAGGTGGCTCGGTCCAGCGACCCCCCCCCCCCCCCGGAGAAACATAAACCTCCTCATATCTTCAGATCGTCTATTCTAGTCTTGTTGCTGGCGTGTTTGGCGCCGCGGCTCAACGTGACCTGCGTAGGTGACTCGGGGGCCGAACCCGGCTCCTTCTTTCCTTTCAGATCGTGCTCCTCTGGCTTGCTGCCGCCCCGCTCCACCAGCAGGTTGTCCTTGTTCTGTTTATAGGCCGCCTTGCTGTTGTAAGGATGGAAGGACGACTCGGTGCCGTCAGGCAGCGGGGAGAGGTTGTAGCTGGGCACGGGGGGGTAGGTCGGCTGCACCGGGTGGTGTC
The DNA here is from genome assembly GCF_003711565.1 of Takifugu flavidus. Classification (NCBI taxonomy): domain Eukaryota; kingdom Metazoa; phylum Chordata; class Actinopteri; order Tetraodontiformes; family Tetraodontidae; genus Takifugu; species Takifugu flavidus. The sequence goes on along the minus strand of NC_079528.1, from coordinate 1,726,250 downwards.
CTTGGAAGTACTCGCCATAGCTGGGCGCAAAGGGCACCGAGGCCTCGCTGGGCTCCTTGAGAATCCCCTCGGAGAGCTGGTGCCGCCTCCTAAAGGTGAGACCCTGGCGGCACTTGGTGAAGCCCAGGTGATAGACCTCAATGAGATTTAGGAGCAGGGAGATGCTGGCCACTCCCAGCATGAAGATGATGAAGATGGTCTTCTCTGTGGGCCGGGAAATGTAGCAGTTGACCACGTTGGGGCAGGGGGGTCTGTTACATGTGTACATGGGCTTCAGCTCAAAGCCATACAGCAAATACTGAGCCACGATGAAGCCCACCTCAAACAGAGTTTTGAAGATCACGTTAAAGACGTACGTGCGCAGTAGCTCCCCCTGCAGGCGCACTCGGCCCTTCTCGTCCCTCACCAGGGGCTTTCTGTGCTTGGACGCCAGCAGGTTCTGCTTCTGCGACAGTCGCACCCGCTCTTTCTCCTTCTGCTTCTCCTCCATCCGCACCAGGTGGAGAATGTGTCCCAGGTAAATCAGCGACGGCGTCGACACGAAGATGATCTGCAGCACCCAGAAACGGACGTGGGAGATGGGGAATGTGATGTCGTAGCAGACGTTCTCGCAACCGGGCTGCCTGGTGTCGCAGGTGAAGCCCGACTGCTCGTCGCCCCACACCTTCTCGGTGGCAGCGCTGAGGATCAGGATACGGAAAATGAAGAGGACGGTGAGCCACACTTTGCCCACGACGGTGGAGTGCTCCTGGGCTTTTTCCAGAAGTTTTCCCAGCAGGTTCCAGTCCCCCATGGCTGCGTGAGCTCAGATCTGACAACAAAGGTTTGGAACGATATCAAAAACTGCTCAAGTCCCTCATGTGTTTACTCAGCACCGCACCCAAAACTCCAGAGTTAGATCTGTTTAACTCTGAAACATCTCGGCTCGAGCAAAAGCGATTTCCTTAGAAGCCGAGCTGCTGAGCGGGCGGGCTACTGGTGGCTCGCCAGGCGGGTCGCGACTCTTCCAGTGTGGACACAGACGGGGTTATATTGACTTTGGCTGGGTATATATTTGGCAAGTGCAGACAGGAGGGAAGGCAAGTTCCCGTCATGATTTTGTGACTCATGGCCTTTGTGGCCTGAGCCGAGGGAACGCCATCTCTTCGAGGTGAAATGATACACCAGAGCGATGGCGGTGAAAGTACAAATTACAGTCGAGCTATCTGCTACTGTCAGTTCCTGCAACACCTACAGTCTATTTGGGATGGAGGCTCTACGGCAGCGTGGTGACACATGCGACTGTGAGGGATAGAGTTCCACCAAGCGTCCAAATGTCAGGTGCACGTTAAGTCAACCGGAACAACGATGGAATGCCGACAGCCAGACGTTTAGACTCAAGCATCCCAAAACAATGCAAAACACACAAGTGCAAGGTAGTCCCCCCCCCCCCCCCCTCGACAGACTCACCGCGTCAGCTTAGGCATCTCCTGAAAAGATGTCCCGTAGGTCTTCGGGGGTCCATGGAGCCGCCTGCTCGCACACAGCCAACCTGTCTGGGGCAGATTTTCAGGGATTCCAGCAATGCCCTTGAATGGGCAGGAAAGGGACCTGTGCTCGCCTCCGCTCCCCACCAACAAAACCTTTGGCTCCGTCTTCTGTTTTCAAACACCCTTTGGACAGGAGGTCTTCCACTGACCAACACAACACATACAACCTGCTGGACACACTCTCAAGCATGTCCGGCCTGCACTCCCCTCGAAGCCCCCTCCCCCGGCAGGTTAATTTTGGCCCAGGCTACAGTCTAATGTAAACTATTAAAGCCTGCTACAATGAGTGATGCAGCAGCTGGCCAATGACATGCTGCAGTCTGGCTGGTCACAAGGGCTTCTGGGGGCTAATTTTAGCAGGAAGGTCTCTCCTATCATGGATGGGGGGTGTCATGATTTGAAGATGAGTAGCCATTTGCAACCTCAAGCTACAAATCAGAGTCAGGAGGAGAAAAGTCAGTGAAAGTTCAAAGCATCAGAGAGTTTATTGGTTTATATTTCATATTGTACACTCTCCTCTCCAACCCCATATCACACAGGCTTTTAACTGGATTGTTTATCGGGGAGTAAACTCATACACTCTATACATTTGGACATCAGTATTTTTAAGCTCCAAATGAAACCAGCACATGAGCCACGAGAGAGAGAGAGAGTGGCTGAACGTTATAGTACACAAGAAAATCTAAAAAAAAGAAGCTAAAAAGAGGTGCAGACAACAGGGAGCTCCTTAGGAAGGTCAACGTTGAGAAAAAGGTCAGATCAAACTCGAGGAAGCGTCGCTCACGTTGGCAGTTAAACATCATCCAAGTCACAAACTGTAAATTCAGGCATAAGATCTACAATATGTTATGCCCACGTTAATCAAGGAGTTTCCCATTATTGCTGCTGCATCCGTCTCCGAAGTTAAAGACAATCTGTTAGATTTGGGGACTTCAGCCTATATCCAGCATTTTAAATGCAAAGTAACCGTTGGTCCTGTTAAAGGACAATTACAGTTTGTCAGATGGAGCTGATCCTGACCCAGAGATGTACAGATCGATGTATGGATCGATGTATAAATGGACAGAATAAAGCGACTGACTCTCTTACAGAAACTGCGTGAATGTGTAAGAAGACAATGTTTAACTCATTGTCTGCTCCACCGTGGAGCTGTGAGTGGTTAGTTAAAGAAAGAGGAACAGTTCCCGCCCTTCTCAGCTGGGCTTCTTTTTGGTCACGCCGAACTTTGACCTGAGGGGATGGTCCAATATCAGTTCGTTAATCTCATTTTGCCTGTAAGAGGACAATTTTTGACTGATCCAGGGGACTTTGGAGGTTTCTTCCGAGCCTCTGATGCACTGCCTGCAGGCCCGGCCGATGAGGTAGACCACCTCAGCCAAGTTCAGAAGCACACACACCCCCGAGACCCCCAGCATGAACACGGTAAATATGGTCTTCTCTGTGGGTCTGGACACAAAACAGTCCACGGTGTTGGGGCAGGGGTACGAGTCGCACTTGACCAAACGCACCATTTTGAAACCTGGATAGATCAGGTAGAAGATGTAGAGAAAAGCCACCTCAAAGACGATCCTGAAGATGATGCTGATCATGTACGTCCACCACAGAGCTCCGGTGATCTGGAACCTCTGGTTCTTGATCTGCTCCAGGTCTTTGGGGGTGCCCCGGCCGGCCCTCTTCAGGATCTTCTTGTCGATGTGCCGTCTGTGGGCTACGTGCATGGCCACCAGCAGGGCCGGGGTGGAGACCAGGATCAGCTGCAGAGCCCAAAGGCGGATGTGCGAGATGGGGAAGAACTGGTCGTAGCAGACGCTGTTGCAGCCAGGCTGCTGGGTGTTGCAGGTGAAGCCCGACTTCTCGTCTCCCCAAACGCTCTCAGCAGCCACCACCAACACCAGGATTCGGAAGACGAAGATGACGGAGAGCCAAACCCTCCCGATGCCGGTCGAGTGCCTGTTTACGCCGCTGATCAGGGCGTAAAAGGTTCCCCAGTTCATTTTAGACTCCAGGTCTGCAAAACGGTCACAGTCAGTAAAGCCGACATTAACGAAGGAAAGGGCTCAGGCTAGTCACGATTTAGGTCTTTCTATCAAACAAATGTAGCAATTAAGTATCTCTAGCTTCATAATCAGGAAAAGTTGTCGTTGGTAGAGGTTTACCGGGCTCAGCCAGCAGTGCAAGCGGCGTAAGCAGCACCGGGTCCAAAGATGACCATCTTGGGGCAAAACCTGAGCATCGAGTTAGATTTGGCAGAATAAGGAACAGAAAAGAAATGCCAGGCAGCCCATTGGCCCTATTAAACCGGGGGTGATGGCCTGCCACCAAACACCGTCACAACACGCAATTGGACAAAACCAAAGTGCGAAACATTTGCGTCATCACGTGACCAGCTGGGGACGTATTAATACGGGAGTCGCAAACCGAAATACAGCTACAGAAAAGAACAAAGGCTTCAGTCCCACATGCAGAGATAAATCAAATGATCCATATACTAATGATTATAAAGTACTGTAATAATTCATCAATAATATTTTGTTCATGGTGCAGCGGTGAATTTTTAATAGTCTGACCTCATTAGACTGAGAGTTAGGAGACAAAGAGCGTTTTACCTTCAGCTGTGGTGGTACACACAAATGTGTACAAGGCAGGAAGAAATGGAATAAAATATGTTTCTTAGCGAGCCAAAAGGTCGGATCGGGCACACCATGCGCTCGGAAAATGCTAATCATTCCTCCACCACTAGCCGCTGCCCTGCACCGGAGCGGTCATATGCTCTTATATAAACTATTTACATACAATGGCGGGCTTTATTGGGCCCCAACAAGACTCTTTAGAATTCAGATCAAATGCCTCGATTGCCACCCACCCCGAGCAAAAGGAGGAATCTGTGTGGACACAAAAGGCCTCTGCCTGGCACATTATTTATTGTGCAGGGCTGCAAGCGAAGGAAGCTTTTGACCTGAGCCACTGAGAGACAAGCGCCTGAGCGGCTGCAGATTCCTCTGCACTTGAACCTCTCGGCTGAACTTTCAAACCAACTGCAGCCGGATTTCGCAGAGAAATTGGGAAGGAGTCAATGTTTCTCATCAGGTGCAGTTTTATTTATAGTTTATGCCCCCCCCCCCCGGTCAAACCCCGTCCTCTAACAACTGAGAATAAGATCAAACACAATATGTTCATTTGTTCAGTGCCGCTGATTTGTCCCCGTCAGGAGCGTCTCTGCGTCAGAGCAGATGTGGTGGGAGGGTTTGGGTGGTCTGCTAATTCCTTGAATGAACTCTCAGATAGAGTCCTTTGTAACCCAGAAGCATTCAAGCGTTCGTACCAGATTACACGAGCTGGTTTTTCCAACATTGCAAGTAAGATATGAAAACCATGAGGTAGAACTGGCCACTGTTCTAAAACAGGGGAGGACACGTGACACAACCTTCTATGATCATGGTTTAATGCTTAGAAAAGGAAATGAACTTATGGCAAACAGGCACTGTTGAGAAAAATAAAGAGACTTTCCTCCTTGTTCATTGTTTAATGTAGTGGTTATACCCCCCCCCCCCCCAAAAGGAGTGTACTTCAACACATTTGGGACAAGGTTCAAATATTGAAAGCCTCCTTTATCACATCATCTAGAAAAGTTCAGAGTAAACAAACTGGACCCACATGGTCCAGCATGGTGGCAAATCCCTCTTTAAAGACAGGAAATAGTACTGAATTGCGCCATCTGGTGGCAACCACAACCCACAAATTTGAACCCAAATGTAAACTAAAACAAATTGTTCAAAAAATGGCAGACAAAAAAAAGGCCAAAACACGCCTCTTCCACACCACGGCGGACTAAAACAAATCTCATTAGCCAACTTGCTGCTTCAAACAAGCCAGATCATTTTAACATCTTGAAAGAGAAACTCAAATGAATTCTTGAAAAGGGACAGAGAATGCTGCCAATACTGTTCAGACGTGACGGTCAGCGGGCAAGAAAACCCAACACAAGTGCTGCAAACACAAAGCAGAAACACACTGCAGGGAGCAGATAACAAAGGCTATGTCTGTCTGCAGGAACCTCAGAGGGGCATGCAGCACCACCTAATCTACACTTTTCCCTGTTGTGAGTAACGTTGGTGGGCTGATACACACCGCGCTGTAAGAGTGAAGCGTTGCGCTTAATGGCGGATTAACTGGATTTAAGAAACAAATTTACCCGCAGCCTTTTGTCATTTCTGTGTTTGCAGGTCTTACTGTGTGTGTATGGGGAAGCCCGTGTGTGTAGCCCTCTCCACCACTGCTGTGTGACCTGTTACACGACTGAACAGACCTACATTCTACACAAGAACAATGACTTAACTACCACCGTTCAGCGTATGTCTTGTTTAAATACAAGAGAGGATTGATCTTATTTAAATGTGCTTGTTGACGTCTCACTGCAGCGGTTTCTGCGTGTGCAACTTGTCCGCTGTGTCCACTCGGTGAACTCTGGATGATTCATCTGTCATTTCAAATCAGGAACAACGTGGAAGTCGGACAGGCCAGCCAAAAAGCGGTTACTTCTTGTTCCGAGTATAGCGCTGGATGAGGTGCTTCGCCCAGTCAGCGTCCTGTTTTTTCCTCTCAACAATGCCTAAAACGCAAAACACAACCATCCGGGTCAGAGTCAACCTGCACAGTAGGACTGGAAGTGCCTGCTGCTCCGCTCAGACAGTGACGCTGCCACCTACTGGACATGCTCAGATCAGCTGTACTCACTTCTCTTCACAGAGCCGCCGTTCCTATATTTTGCATGTCCATTCTGGGACAGTCTCAGAGACAGCGACGCACCCCGCCTGAAATACAAGCACCACTGCTCAGGCAGGTCACAGGGAACAACACGGTACCGTCCCATTAAGTCACCATACCAGTCACCTATGACGTGGCAAGTTCATACTCAGCTGCACCTCATAGCTCCAATCTTTCCCCTTTCAAAGAACAGCTCCACAGTAACTTCACATCCCCGTGGATACAGTCTAGCATAGAGCGTCCTGTTGCGCACCATCGTGTGGAACCACTCAACCGCCTCCTCGGACCAACTGATCCCATTCACCGGCATCACCTGAGGGGGGGAGGAAAGGCCGGAAACACACAGGAGGGAGCAGATTACCAACAAGTTAAGATGATTCAGTTCCCTTATCACTGAGAATCAGATAAGGCTGCAACTAATGATGTGGACCAATGCACCCACCGGACCTGCAATCTAAGCAGGACGTTGCCATGTGTGGACAATCTGAGGATTCTGCACGCACGATGTAAGAATTAGTGAGACTTAAGGATGTCAGTAGGCAGCTCCTCCAGGAAATCACCATGTTACGATCCTGGCCGTTAATGAAAACTCAAACAATATCCAAGTGCAAAACTGTGGTGCTGCTGCTCAGTAATCATTTACACTTCATACCTGGTGTTAAATGGTAGAAAAACCTTAATCTGAAATTCTGAACCTGAATATTGCTGGCTGTGATATATGACCATGCAAACAACCGCTGTCAATCAGTTCCAAAAGGCATAATCAGACATTTTCAGGTGCATCACTCATGACTGCCAAACTGAGGATGTTGAGGAAAACATGGAATTCCTTTGGTATTCTGCCATCTATAACTCCAGGTAATCATTCTTATTGCAATGTTTCAAGTCAAATTTATCAGGTGTCAAATTGACATTCATAAAGCACTTCATTACATAAAAATTATTCTAATTTTTGTCAAAATATTTTCCCCTGAACACGCTGCCCTGAACTGGAGTGTATTTAGGACAGAATCTATTATTTTCAGCATGCTGTGTGAAAGTTGCTGCTGAGCTCCGCTGTCTCGCTGATACATGACACTCTGGCCTCCACACGGCCGTCCAAACACAAGCCCAATCAAATCGTGTTAGCATTCCCAAATATGCTCGACAGAGCCATCCCCGGCTACATTTGCGTCGCCACAATTGCAACTGGTTGCTAAGCATTGACGCCTGAGGTGGTGTTCGCATTGTCTCCCCTCCTGTTGTGATCTTTAGCGTACATTTTTTAGAAGTCCAATACTCACGTGTGCCAAAGAGACCTGTAAAGCCTGCAGTGGGAGGGCTGCCATTTCTGGGGACATGTCAGTGATGTTCTGCAGAGACAGACAGGCGGCGTCACCATGGTCCAACCGCTTCACCTCCACTTTGATAGACTTTCCACGATTCATGGGATCCGTATCTACAAGGCAAAAACACAGTACGGTATAGCACCCAGGGAGCGCAGACCTCAGCCAAGCGGGTCATATTGTGACTCGCACCCGTAGCATATTCGTATATACAGTCTATAGGCAGTCGTAATTCAGTTACATAATATAGTAGGTTGCTTTAGAATCACAGCCCCTTGGCTTTTAAACTAGAAGGTTTAAAGGTCAAAGTCTCTCTGGAATCGTCTGGTCCATGGCCCTTTAGCAACAGTTCCTGGTCAAACACCCGCTGTCCAATAACGTCCTTGGTGGAGGTAATAAAATCCTCCAAAATAAACTAAGTCTAAACTGAGCTTTAGGACACATGGATAACATTGAGAAATATTCTTTTATAAACCTGGACCCACCTTCAGTGATTCCACAGATCTTCATTACTTGAGCCCTGGACCACTGCTGCTGCTTTGGAAACCAACCCATGACTTTGGTTCCAATGTCTGGAATTCTGCTCTGCTCAGCATATGAACAATGTGCTGCCCAGCTGCTGCGAATCAGGCAAAAATAACAAGCAGAAACATGGATTATTACAGTGGGGGACACCAAAAGGGGAAGTGTAAAATAATCCAGGATAAGACGCCTTGAATTCTGTTCATGTGTTCAAGGAGAGCAGCTGAGGAAAAGCAGAAAAAAAAAAGCTTACTGTGTGATCAGGGCCTGCAGCTTGGTGATGGAGTCAGCCTGCTGGATGAAGAAGTTGCCTGGGGAAATGATGTGAGACACAACAACTTCGCTTTCTCCGAACCTGTGGATGTGGAACTCGGGGATGGCGATTCCATTGACTGTGGGCATTGGGGGACCACGAGCGCTCTCGCGCACGGGCTCTGCTGGATTCACACAGGAGCTCATATCCTCATGCTCGACATTTCCACATGCTTCATCTTCCACGCGTCTGACGTCTGAAAGCTCCTGCGAAGCTTCCGTAAAGATGTCTCCCAAATCCCATAATTCTGTTGTTGTTGCCGTTACGTACGCATAAGTCAGAGAGCCGCCGGATTCTTCATGCTTGACTTTAAAGACCCGGGTTTGGTTCTCGACATCTTGCTTTGGCACTTCTGTGTCAATCGCATCATCCGAGACATGTTTCGGTTGGCGGGCCTGTATTTCGTCGGAGGTGGAAACCAGCTGGGGTGGACTAGACACGTTGGCGTGTTCTTCGAACCACACCCTTGCCGGTAATGTGCCTAAATCTTTAGCTTTAGCTTTGAGAAAGCAAAGCAGCTGAGGTGATGTTTGTTTCTGGTGTAGCATCTGACCATCTTCCATGTTTCTACAGTCGCTAAGCTGGGTTATTTTCTCTGAAGCGGGAATGTTGGCTTGTGGGAAAATTGTCGGCGTAAAAGGCAGCAGGAAACGTGGTCTCTCTGGACCAGCCGAGGGACTCTGAACACCATCAGGTGAAAAGGTCACGTCGCCCAGTGTGTGTTTCTCTTCTACAGCAACAGCTTGTTCCTGTTCTTCCTCTTTTATGCAAGAGGACGAGTTCACAGTGATAACAGCACACCTGCTGCATATTCTATCATCCTGCTGAATGAAAACAGGTGGTGGGATGAGGAATAGTTTCGGCTCTTGTAAAAGCTTTGTCGCTCCAAATACCCGCACCGCTTTAGATCCAGAGCGGCCTATGAGCAAGTCCCGCAATGCGGGGCCATCACCGAAAACAGGTGCCATCCTTTTCCACCCAAACGGTTCAACCGCGTTCAGTCGTGACTTCTTTTTAAAACATTTAAAAGTGGATGCCCCTGTAAAAATGAGAGCAACGTGGAGAGTCAGAAGAAATCCCTTTCTCAGAACAGCAGTACTGGCTGCACATGCATTCTCATTAAAACGCTCATTTTGTAAGTGGCCATTATTTACACAATGCAATCAGATGATTAATTTCCAACCTACCCACTGAGAATTCTTTTGCAAAGGCAGAAAGCACCTCAACAGCTTGCAGGTTTGCATCCAAAGTCTTCACAAGATCACTGAATGAAACAGCGGGAACAGATGAACTGAAGAAATTCTGAACGTCCTCATATGCCTGTGGGACGTCAGAGATGCAGAAATCTGGCTCATTGCGAAATAAAGAATTATATTGATTTTACTGTCACAAAAGCATGCTCAATTAACCTCCAAGCCTCTGAAAATATTTTAATTTTTTTTTAAAACTCGTGAATATACAGATCACATCATCTTAAATGATAACCGTGAGCTAAATTAGCTGGTAAATGATGCTACCTGGCAGCTTGGTGTAATTACAACACGGAGTTGACGATAAAATACCTTCTTGGTGAAGTTAATCAGTTCTCTTTCCAGCGTTTTTCGGGCATTCTCCAGCAAAAACAGTTGGTAAATCAACTTGACCCTCTGGCTCTCTATCAAGGCACCTGTCCGGTGATGGAAATCTCGTAGCTGCGGAGTCATGGTGCTGTGCTAATGCGAATTATCGCATTAAATTAGCTGTTTTCGGTTCTTCCTGGTGGTTCTGACTTCGTTGACGGTGGTCTTAGTTAACGCTTTTCGGGTTCTGGAGCGTTCCTAATGTGGGAAGCCTTCAACCTCTGCCTGCCCTGAAGTCGTACCCGGCGTTTGCTGATCGTCCTTCAGCGAAGAAGCTCGACTGGATGGCCGCCATCTTGGAAATTAGCGTTAGCTGCGTAGTTAGAAAATAAAGATTAATGTCTAATTATGTCATCTCCCCCAACTACAGCATTATTAAAAGGCTTTCCTTTGAGTTTTTGGAGAATTATTATATTTTATTTATAATTATATTTTAATATTCATATGATGTAGCCATCATGCAATAACAACAATATTGATCAAAATAAACGCAACTACTATGTTCATTGTTAATTGCTTTCAGATAAGCCTCGCAACCAAAACTTGCAGATTCAAATAACTGCAAATGTAATCAGCACACCCCAAATATTGAGTCTTTAATTTCTGTCTGATTTTGATTTAATAGTATTTAACATAAACATTGACTCAGTAAATAGATTTTTACTATTCCTGCAATTTCATCCATTTGTCTGTAATGCGGCCTGATTTAGAACAATGAAATTGAGGCTTTAGAAGAAATATCTCCTAAGAACTCATCTGTACATAGGATAAACACATCCAGATGAATCCTGGTGTGTTCTTGTTAAATCATATTAAGGCAAATCTGCCGGTTGCTGTAGGTCAGGAGAAACTGCAGGAGGGAAGCAACTTTCGATAACAGTACATTTTATTTCAGTGGATTAAGGCGAGACCACCCACCAGCGGTGTAGTTAAATTTGCTGATGGGGTGCTTAAGTTCCAGTTTGAATGCAAATATGCGTGCCTTTGATAAGATCAAAGCTAATTGGCTAATTGGTCTTCAGGGGACAAAATACTCTAATCTGGTTCTCCAGATGTGCCCATAATCCCTGCCTCATTCTGGCCACGTTTTTCTTCGTTTCCCTGCAATACTTTGTTTTGTTAAGTTTTGCATTTTTAAAGTACGGTATACTGTATATTCCTATGTTGAAAAATAGGGCCATTCCAATATCTCTGGTGATCCAGCAGGTACTTGTCACAGGTAATTCTTAGGAATTAGACTGATGTTTATTTTAATAGCCAATCCAAGAGCAAAACATTAGAGACCTGTTAAATATGCTGAGTGTTCCAATCACTTTAACACCATTATATATTGCTGTAAAGCTGGTTCATAATCACCAGTGTGTCCAATAAGTGTAAGTGGACAAAAGCAAGAAAAAAAATCCATATTTCATAACTTTAAAAGGAAAATGAAGTTCTAAAATTGCAAAGGGATTATTCTGCAGGAGTTTCCTGAAGCAGCACTTTCTTTTGCCTCAGGTTGATATTTTCCTTTAGATAAACTATTTAAACACTTTGCAATGAAACTGCTTGACCCTATTATGTAAATTATTTCATGGTTCTCTGTATGAGCCATGCATTGGGTCAGGTGTGGGTTCAGGTCTACCAAGACATCTTGACAAGTCTCAGGAGGTTAAGGAGGTTAAGTTCAGCTTTATTATATAAATCTTAGGTACTCCTGAACTTTAGTGAATGTTTGAAAGAAAAAAAACTTTTAGCGTGTTTTTTACTCTTTATTTTGGGATATTGCTGCATTTGCCACTTTGATTTATGACTGGCCAGAGCCCCATACGTTTAAAAACGTTACAGTGATACACATTAAATGATTATTGTGTATACATGCTGTCATAGAAGCTGTATTTATTTAATATGTTTAGACAGAGAGTGAGCAAGGACTTATTGCATTTGGTGTTGGAGTGTTGGGTCAGACCCGGTGAAGCCCATAAACACAGATTTCACAATGAAAAGTGGAGACAAATCCTGTTGATGATTGATGATTTTATTTTCATGAATCATGACCAAGCAACCAAGGAACTTTAAAACAGAATAATGCTCTTTGCAGGTGTTATGTGTCAAGAAGTCCAGTAAAACCATTGCTGAAGATCCAGAATGGACAGTAGAATATAACACAAAAAGTCCATTTTTTTAAATTTCAAATTTCATAGTTTATCTTGCAATATACAAAATCAGTACACTTTTGGCCATCATTCAGCTCATCTGTCACCACGACATTTCAGCTCATTATTAGTTTGTTTGACATCCAATAACAAATGAAACCCAGCTCTCATGTCATGTTATACACTGCCTCTGGACATAGGAGGTGAATATTACAACAAATATGTCATTTGGTCATTGCGGAACATTTGTGCTGGGTGAAGACTACAGTAAAGGTTTGTGTGAGTGAGGGACTGGTCACAGCGTAGAACCAGCACACCACCTTCCTGCCGACTACAATCAGCACTGTTAATATTACGGTTCCAAATAAAACAATGACAAGCAACTGCCCAAAATGAACCTCGCGTGCTTCTGGATGAAATGTACAATCCAGCGACGTTGGTCTCAAAAGATCTGCCATCACTACATTTCTGTTAGTGGTGAAACACAGAGTACTGTTGATATCAGGCACCTTTATCTTCCTCTCGTGGAGGACGGTCAGCCATTCGCTGTCGCAGCAGTTGAAGTAGTTCCCACTGATGTACATGAGCTCAAGCTCTGCGGACAAAGCAAGAGTCATTGAACGGTTCAGAGACACAAAGCGGTTATTCCTTATGTCGATTTCTTTCAGAGGGGAGCAGCTGAAAGCGCCGGGCAGTGAGTCCAAATCATTGTTGGATATGTTCAGATAAGTTAGTGCTGACATGCAGGGTAAAGAGACGTTGCTGCTCAGGTATACCTCGCTGATGACCAACGACTGAAGGGTGTTCTGCAAACCCTCCAGGGCACCTTCCTGTATGGTCAGATGTGAGTTTCCTGCAAGGTTTAAAGTGAGCAAAGAGGTTTCTTTAAAGGTGTTTGGATGGAGAATTTGTATGTGGTTTTCTTTCAGATTGAGGCGTTTAAGGGTCGTTAACTTCCCAAACACAACGCAGGAGGCGTTCAAAGACTGCCAACGAGACTGAGGGTTTTGCAAGCGACCGGCAGGGTCACATGGCTGCACAGCATTGTCTTGCAGATTCAAGCTTTCTAACCGTATGAGCGCGTTGAAGAAGAGTGGGGAAATCTGCATGAGCCCGTTGCTCTGCATGTCAAGGTTCTTTAAGGCGTGGAAATAAAGCTGCCGACGGCGTCCACTGTTATCTTTTCTGACATTCCACATGAGCTTGCGCAGACAGTTGTGACTGAAATTTAGCGTCTCTAAGGATGAGAGAAAGCTCAGAGTCTCCACTGGGAAAGAAGTAAAGTGGTTAAAGCTCAGGTCAATAAAAATAACTGGCATCTGCCTCCAACTGGAATGGAAGTTATTCTTTCTTGCTGTTCTTTCCCTCACGATGTTACGATAAAGAGTGTTGACCTCCAAAACCATGGCCGCCTCCGCTTTGAAGCTGCCAATCATGTTATTCTGCAAATGAAGATACCGCAAATGGTTCCTTTTTGGAATGATGGGAAAGTACAGGAGCTTATTGTGACTCAGATCAAGAATTTCCAACATATATAACTGTTCATCCTCATGTGTAACAAAGAACTCCACCGAATTTCTACTGAGATTCAGATATTTAACTTGACGCAGTTTGAAATCACAGATATATACAAGGTTATTTTGAGCCAAATTTAGACTTTCCAGGTGTCTTAGTGGTTCAAACGTCCCCTGTTGTATCACTGATATCAGATTGTCGTCAATACTAATGGACTTCAGGTTTTTACTTTGCTCAAACAGCTTGTATGAAAGTCTCGTTAAAACATTACCGGTCATCTTAAGATGATCAAGAAAAGATTTGTTCTGAAGGTACAGCTCTGCTGCGTCACCGTCTAAACCGTTCATTGATAAGTCCAAAGTCTTCAGTCTGCCCAGGGATCGGAGGGCTTTTGTGTTGCTGCCAAGGTTGTTGCCGAGTTCGTTTCTAGACAAATTCAACTCCTCAAGTTGCGTAAGGTTTTCAAAAGCCCCTTCAGAAATGAGATGCAGCTGGTTGGAGCTCAGGTTGAGCTGCTGCAAGTACGGCAACGCGAGCATGTGCAGCTGTCTGATGAGGCTATTGGACAGGTCCAGCCTTCGCAGCCTTACGTCCAAATCCAGAGGGAGAGAATGGAGGCTGTGGTTGTTCCAGGACTGCTCCTTGAAGAGAAACATTAATCACTATCAGACCATGCAAGCCAAACTCTGGAAAAGCTTTGCAGCTTCAAGATCTCCAAACCAGTGAAGCAAAGTTTTTAAGCACATGCAAGTGGCAGTGAGGCTACCTTTTCCTTACCTTTGCCAGTCCAGTAAAGCCTTTGCTGAATGACAAGAGCAGAAGGAGACGGGAGAACATGTGTGTAACCATCCTCCTCTGCTGCTTGTGTCTGTCCTGATCCTCTTGTCAGAGCTCATACACATGCACATGCTCCCTCTTATAGCTCTGCTTCATAAAAAAACCTAAACAGCTGTGGACACCAGATAGGCACTGGATGCTATATTTAGACAATAAAGGCCTGCATTAGTAAGACGGCCTTTCATTTCAGTCGGCCTTTCGTTTGAGCAAAAAACAGATGCAAAACCAAGAAAGATGCAGCAAGGTATATAAGAGGTGCGTTTTTAATATAAACTGGACAAATATGTTTGCACCAAGAATAATTCATAATCGCTTTATTTTTTCAGGGGACAGCATATATTTACACAGTTCAGGTGTTTGTGCAAACACCTAGTGAGTGGTTTAAATATAAACCTATGTCCCTGACAGTGTCAGGCAAACGGAAGTCGCTCTAAAATAGATGATAGGAACAAATAAACAGTGCAGAGGTGGAGGGAAGCCCCCAGTACAGTGTAAAGAGAAAGGCAAAAATAGACTGATGAAAGGTGGCGGTTGCACGTGCGGACGTCGTGCAGGTGGGCGACTCGTGCGACACGTGCGCCGCCTCACCGTTGTTTTCAGTGGCTGTCCTCAGGCACGTGTTGCTTTCGACAGTTAATTTTAGACTTTCCTGGGACGATGAGCAGGTCTCTGCTCTTTTCCTGTTGCTGTCACTCCTTCTTTTATCAGCAGCCCCTCGCACGTCTCCATCGGTTTCCTACATCCTGCAGCAGTGAGTCATCCCCAGAGTGCCTTGTTTCAATTTAGCTGTATGACACCGAAAAATGTTGAGTCTGCATCCATGGAGATGAGGGCCTGGGGCCTGAAAGGTATCACCAGCTCCAGTTCATCACCCTGATGCAGCTGCACTACGCCTGGGAGACATTAAAGGAACGACTTCAGATTTGGTGCAAGATGAGTGAAAAAGGATAGAAAAACTGACACATCTCCTGTAAGAGCACAAGAAGCAGCTTCAGCACTTTTTGATTCACGTGTTCACATGAAAGCAGAGAAGTTGCTGAAGTGAAAAATTGGAGAAATGTGTGCAGCTGCTGTGAACAGCTTTGCTCTGCACACACCAAAAAAGTGGAAACAGCTTGTCGGGTTCTGTCAATTTCAATCTCATTTGTTTAATCTGTACAAAAGCCAAATTGTAAAAAAGACGTGTTGCGGTTTAAGAGTTTTGTGTCTGTATTTCTTGGCCAGAGGCAATCTGGAGTCCTCGGGGCTGTGAGAAGGTTCCTGGAAGTCACTTCTGAAGAAACAGTCTGGCACCAGGCACCTGTACGGCCTCAGCGTGTGTTTTATTGTACAAATTAAAACAAACAGGAACATTAGACGGATCGAAACTGGCATATTTGACTGCGGGGGCAACAGTATCAAACTTCTAATCTCGGCAGCAAAAAGAGCATTTAAAAATATAAAAGAAAGCTGTGTACTTCACTGACCTGCAGTGTAACACGTATTGGTAGGCGTCTCACCCGGCATCTCTTGCAAGCAGCGCAAAAGCTCGGTTGACGTCGCTGCTGCTCCCGCATGGCCCCAGCTCTGAATGATGTGACCCATGACTATGCTCGGGCTCTTAAACAAAACCTGTTAATTACAGATATTAGCTGCATCGCTGGAACAAATCAGATGTATTATCAAAGTGATGAAGGCTTGAATTACAGTGACACAATACTTGTCCAAACACCAAGTAATAACCATCTTCTTGGACAACAATTCTGTTTTCTTTTTGTGTAATTGCTTTTCCGTGCTGCACAGAAACAGTCCAAGGGATCACTGCGATATTTCCTATGGGGGAAGTCAAGGCACACTTTTTCAAAATAATGGCAAATGAAGCAGCAGCAGAGCCAAAGACATCAGTTTTAGCTTTACCTTTTGTTTCCAGCTGCTTGATGCTGCTTGCTGTTAACTGCAGGAAAGAAGCTACAGCTGGTGAGATGGAGGGAAAAAATATGCAATTTTTTTCAAGTTAAGATCCAGGTAATGATTCAATTAGATATTAGCACACGCATTCTTAAACCTCTGTGCTGACCCACCTCGGGAGCTGCCCTGGTCCCTTTTCAGTCTTTTAAAAAACATCTTCAGAGGACTATGAGCATTTTGAGCAGCACACGACTTCATCTTGAAGAGAAAACAGATATTTATATAATAAATGGTATTCTACAGTGTTAGCTGGACAATAAAGGGTTTATGGGTTTAACCTAAATCAGTCATACAAGTCCAAGACGAGACTTTAATCATCAGTGACATACCTCTCTTGGTTTAGACATCTTGGCCATTTTCCCACCGACTTGCTCAGTTCGTTGCAGATTCAACGGTGGATTTATGTCCCGGCGGAGGTTGTGAATGTCATTCTCCAAAACAGTGACTCTATACACCAGGAGGAGGCTAAGACAAAACAAAAACACCGTTACGGATAATAAAACATTGTAAAGCATTCTGTGAGCGGTGAGAACGGCTGGGCGTCTTCCAGTTACTCAACCGGGTGAGGCCACACATCAGTTAACTTGTGGTTTCAGACTTCGATTTGAAATGAGGAACTGTCTCCCTTCTGTTTAAGATGGCAGGCAGGGCTGCAGCACAACACGGAACATGCAGTCAAAGTAAAAAGACTTATTAAAATGCCTCGCTCATAATTTCTTCTCCTCTGTACTGGTGCCAGCGGAGACCTGTCTGAAAGAGGTTTTTAACGTTTTTAAATCACTACCACCTGCTTTGGGCAGACAAAAGACAGACGAATGTGTTTAGACAGAAAATGAAACATTTTAATCCATCAATCAACTCCATTTACAAAAGTATATCCCTTTTATATACAATATATACATTGACGTATAAACAACTCATTTTTCCACATGGATTCATTCACATGCCAACCAAACAATAGCACAGTAACAAAACGTATCACTGATATTCTGCAGAGATGCTGTAGTGCAAATGTGCTTAAAATATATAGTGCTGTGGGTCTGCAAATGTCTTATAACTCCAGTTTTAATGGATTTTTCCTCACCTTTGAATATTTTGCTAGCTTTGAACACTAATGTTATTTTAAATGGACGGGGGAGCTTAAGAGCTCCCTGTTAATGTTACATGAACAAGACAGCAAATACATCATTTTAGTAGCAGATGGTTTTAGAGATAAGATGATCAATCAACAGCACTTAGAGATATGTAATTCATAACTACATCAGCACAGTGTCCTTCCTTCTTTTGAGACTGATGCGGTCTGTGTTAAAACAAAATGGTGACTATAAATAGAAGCTTTTGTTGGAGAACATGTGGATCATCAGTCAATAATCATTAAGGAACGACACATGGGGCTGTGAATCCAAAACAGTCACTTGGGGGCTCTTTTGACTTTAACAACTTGGATGGCTTAAACTTCTCTCCAAACAGGGGACAGAAAACAAGTTCCATGCTACTTGTTCTTTTCAGCGAAAGGCTGACGGGCTGTGTAGGTATCAGTTCTGTCCAGCAGATGGAGCCTCTCCGAGCCTGACGCTTCCCAGGAAGGTTGTGTGGTTGGTCATGCTGATGAGTGTGTCCTCGTACACTATGCGTATGGAAATCCTCTGGCCGGCACGCAGCAGGCTCACTCCAGCCGTGTAGCATGTGTTAAACTTGCGCTGGCCTGTCTCGAGGCTGCAGGTGCAGCGGAGGAACGGGTTGGAGTCCACCATCACCTCATAGCTTGCAATGTCAGTGAAGTTGAGGTAGTACACCTGGTGGGGGAGAGGGAAACCCCATGAAGGCCTGAGAAATATTCTAGATATTAATCCTAATTGACAAACATCATCATGCATAAGAAAAGCACTCATGCTTCACTGCGTAATGTTCCAGGTCTTTCTGAACTGTAAATGAGGAGAGTTACGCCAAGGACCGTACTCACTTCTACCTGACTATATATGAAGTAGACACCATCCAGCAGCACCTCCAGCTCTCCAGAGCGAGAGTGCATTTTGAAGACACGGTGGTGGATGGACACCATCTTCCAGTTCCTAAGAATGCCTTCAGACAGATCTGAACACACCACAGCAAACAAACACGAGGCACCCAGTCAGAAAAGGGCTGGAAGCATACCCCGCCTTTCTGTTTCCGAGGAAAAACTGTGCGGAATAACTTGAATCAGACGTGTACGACTTGAGCTCTTGAGTTAACACTGCTGACTTATAATATAAGCCTATTACCGTATACTAATCCTATAAAGGCTATTTGAGTTGCTGTAATCTTATAGTAAATACTGGCAGTAGCATTTAGCCCTCTAAACCATAAATTGATGATTTCTTTTATGTATTTAATGTTGAATCTCTTTGATGACTAAAGTTTACAGGTTTGGGATTTATTCTGATTTAAGCCTGTGGTTTGGCAGGAATGTGGGTAGAAGAGAAGTTGCAGACTCTGGTCTCATTGTCAGTGATTAAGTGTGGCTACCACAGGGGTGTCAGGAGACCCACCTTCTCTCACTTGGATAGTGGTCTCCTGGCCTTGCAAATGAACCACCGCAGGCTGAAAAACATCAACAAGATATCAGGTAACTGTTGTTGATGTGCAGCGCAACGAAAGAAAGGCTTGCCAAGAACTTCATATTAGATAAAATGTAATACCAAAAAGGTCGCGTACTCTACCTGGAATTCCCTTGTTTTTGTTTTATCTGGATCCCCTGGAACAGTGAGAGACAGGCGTGATGAAATGAACTTCAAAACTACTCAGGGACAAAGATGAGATGGCAATTCACACAAAACAAACACAACCACCATTAAAAGACACATCGCCGCTATCCCACGGTGTGTTTGACATTTTGCATTACAGCACCAACTGTGAAGGCACTGAGCTCATCAATTAGGTAACTTGGACCCCGGTCTAGTGTGGGAACTAGTTCACATGCAGGAAACCGCTGAAATCTAAGAACC
The DNA here is from genome assembly GCF_003711565.1 of Takifugu flavidus. Lineage (NCBI taxonomy): Eukaryota > Metazoa > Chordata > Actinopteri > Tetraodontiformes > Tetraodontidae > Takifugu > Takifugu flavidus. Next base: position 1,706,760 of record NC_079528.1, on the reverse strand, counting down.
AATCTCCCATCTCCTGAGTGTTTTCCATACAGCCGACCCGTCTTGGCTAATGTGGAGTTTTATTCGTGTCACTTCCACTTTAAGGTTTGTACCTGCTGGGCCTTGTGTGCCTGGAGGGCCTTGTGGCCCAGGGGGTCCTGGGGGTCCTGCAGGCCCCACAACATTGCTCCCAGGAATGCCGGGTATTCCAGGGATGCCCGGTGGCCCTTGAGGCCCAGGAGGACCAGGGGGACCAGGGGGGCCCGGTATAGATCTCTTTTTCCCTAAAAATATAAATTTAGGAAAAAGTCAAATCGTTTTGATCTGTGAAGCATTTGAATATTGACAGATCACATTCAGCCAATTAAGGATTTTTCACATTTTAAAGGCTGAACTATCAGTTACCTTTTTTCCTCTCTTTCCTTTTTTCCCTTCCATTCGATTCTGTAAGAAAACACAAAACAGTGTGATTAGGCCTGAAATTCTCTCGCACAATGACCAGATGGGACCAAGTCTCCAGCTCTGCTCCTTCTAGGCATCCCGGACAGGCCACACGAGCAGCTTTGGACACGCAGCTCTGACAACACTCAGAGTGCAGGTATGTCAGTCTGTGGTGTCTTTTAGTGTACTAATTTGTACGTGTGGTTTCACCTCCTCTGCATGAACAAGTGCCTTAAGCACTCACAAGCAGTGGAACTGGAGAAGATCATTAGAGAGATACTTTATCCTGCCAAAATCCCTTTCTTTGAATTAAGCCCAGATGGAGAATGTAGATGAAAGTGTGTCTACATGTGTGTGTGCCTGCATGTGTGCATGTGTCCCCTTTACAACCATGTAAATGTGTGTGTGTACGTGCCTGCAGCTGATGATTCCTTTCTCAAAGCCGTCTCGCTGCTCTTGTGTTTACCATGCCGTTACAACTACAAAGGCCATTTAACCTTAAAACCTCACAGTTTGAGTCCCCCTTGAACATATGGCCAATATTTCTCCTCCAGCTAAATGACTGGATGCGTCCGCATAGATTTCTCTTAACGAGCGGTCCTATCTGGAATCTGGTGCCCCTTAGCAGTGCCCAGAACGAACACACACACACACACACACACACACACACACACACACGCACACACACGCACACACACGCACACACACGCACACACACGCACACACACACACACACACACACACACACACACACACACACACACACACACACACACACCTAAGAGTGAGATTACAAAAGGCTTTGTCTGTGAGTGAAGCAGAGACCTGGCAATGATTAGTGTTTAGAGGCTTTCCTGATTTATGTAGAAAGTCTCAAAGGTGAGTTTTTTCTCCTAATTTAAACACAATCACCAGCGCCCTCCCCCCAGTATTCGGTGTCACGCCACAGACATTGGAATGCTTTGTGATCATGCTGCACTTGTTGCTCTCAGACATGAAGCTTCAAAGGCTTTGCTTTTTTTATTAGCATAGCTTACATTCTAAACAAAAACTACAAAAGCAAACACAGACGGATCAGCCAGATGGTCGTCTGCCCAGTTATTGATTATAATAAATCAATTCTGGGGATATTAATGAAAAACAGCCAGGCCTCATATGGCTACTTCCTTTGGAACAGTTTGTCAAATAACTGAATGTTCTCGCAAAAGATGTTTTTAAAATCTAATTTTCGGGAGGGTCAGAAGTCATCGATAACATGGTGTAATTTCCCGAGTCCGTATCTGCTTGTATGACTGATGCAAAAGATATTTCTGTGAGATGCTGGGAATCAGCACACGGTTTCACATTGTCTGTTTCACATTGGTGAAACCCTCCAAAACTCTGCACTGTTCTTGTTTGTTGTCCAAGTAATAATCAGTCCCATTCCCTTTAATATTTTTCCCCACAAGCCCGGCAACATTATGCACTGAGCTATTTTGCTAAGTATAAAGCAGTTTTTTTTAAAAACAAAAAAAAACAACAGCAAGTCTACAATATATAATTATCACAAGAGATTTTAATTTTAAAAAATAAAACTATAAACAGCTTTAGCGACACTGGCACCACATACATTGTTCTTAAGACCCTTGTTTGATAGGAAACGACCAACCCAGTAGCACGTTTGGCTACCGGAGCTACAACATTTGGGTCTTTTCCTCTCTGGCCGTGAATCTGGGGAAGGTTTCAACAACAAATACGTTTGATGCACCATGTTTTCAATCAAAGTAAATGTTGTTCTTCTATGTCAAGTCCTACAAAACCATGTGGTTTTCAACTCTGTTTCCAGGAACTTGGAAGAGTGAAGACTCAAACCGTTCATCGCAAAGAAAACATGTGGATCCACACCTGCATGCAAGTATTAAACAGCCACAACAGGAGGGGTCAAATGAGTAATGATGCACAGGGCACCAACGTTCCATAGAGATCCCCGCAACCTAACACGTAAGAGCCCCATTATAACTTAGCAGTCATTATAACAATGTAGCTACAAGTTTTAAGCTGCAATAACAAAAGCAGAACAGTGAAAGAGGACATGCCTGTGTCTGGCTGTCTGCCAACACTCCTTTTTGCCCGCTGAGTTATGCCCCTGGTATCTTCTGTGGTGTGGAAGTCGTTATTTCTGTGAAGTAACTTGTCCTGGAAAAAACAAAATAGCAATAAATCAGCAAGGTTTGGTGAAGGCATGCAGAAAAAACCTCACCTTACCTTCAGATCCACCAACAAACCAAAAGAATTATTCATAGCTGCATGCAGATTTGCTATAAACGTTGTAGAGGACCCACAACCAGATCTATATCTGAGTAGTCAACAGAAACATTCCGCTAAAGCCGAGATGCGATCCTGAGCTTCCCACATTCCAAAGAACAATACCACGGCTGAGACATTTTTCCCTACACAGGGAACTTTCAGTGATGTCACTGTTCAGGGTTAAAAATATTTCCCAACAAACACAAAACTGTATTTGTTCTCTTCTCGGTTCCTAACATGGGAACAACTAAAACACTGGCTGCTAGCACATCTTAACTGGGACACACATCTTCATAAACGACTTATCCTTTATATAGTATACCAATAAAAGGAAAAAAAAAACATTTGAGGAATAAAAGGAGATTCTTTCAGAGGGTTTATTCATTTGTGGCTGGGTCTGTTTGTCAGGGTTATGGGATATCCTGTCACCCCTCACCTTTGTTTGCGTCTGTGACATCTGCCCGGGCACGACTGCCTTAAAAATAATCTTTTATAAAAGCAAGAAGACATGAATTGTGCTCAACCAGAGAGTAAAACCTATTCATACCGCAGCTGCTCCCACTCCTTTCATAGGGGATCTGAATTGGAAAAGCATTTTAGTCAAAGTTCATCCCAGATTCAGCGCTCCAGTGTCGGTGTTGCCGTGGGTGCACGAGCGGGGGGGTCAAACTGGATGCTGGTGCTGATTGACCTACATTTCAATGACCCCTACTGGGAGTACTGGCCTAATAGGCACACTTGACACACACCTGCAGAAGTGAGATGTAGTTTGTTCTGAGAATCCTAAAGATGAATGTCAAAAACCTTGGAAAAATTAATAGACGACGGCGTGCTTTAGGAGGAGTCTGTGACGGGCGTAAGGCTGATACAGCTGAGGATGTACAAACAGCAAACTAGTGTACAATAAGTCTCCTTAGAGTTTGGCTAACTTACATCTCCGTAAAAACAACACATGCACTACCTTAGCATGAATCCAGAGTCATTTTGGTAAATGTGTAATTACATGTAATTTATTTGTACTGCTAGGAATGAATCTGACCAACATGGTGACATTTTGACCTCCTTTTCCCACATGGGGTCTTTTATAATCGAGTACCAAATGACATAGCCTAAGGCTTCGACCTCTAACACTCAAGCAAACATAGTTGTTAAGCCCGTGACCACAAAATAGTGTCGACTCCCAGCGCTTCTTTGTGTGGTTTTTATGCTCAGCCACTGAAAGGCCATATGAAGACAGGGAAAAAGGTTTTCAGTTTTGAGAGTCTTCTATACTTTGCAGATGTGAGAACTCCTCCTTTAAAGAAAGATGAGTTGTATCATGTCAAACAGTTGCTACTGGATGTGTTGAGTGCGCTCAAACTAGCTTCAAATGGATGTCCCCTGACCAGCTGCCAGCTATGTCTGACCTATAAGTGCAGGAATTCCAGGCTGATGGAGGATTATGTGTTGGATTGGTTTATCAACGCGCACAATTCCAGATGTTCCCGCGAGCAGCAACGTTTGCTGTTCATTTGGTGCGCAGGTGTCACCACATCTTCTCTCCAGCTGTTGGCATATAGGAGGCTTTCTACCTCTCAAAGGATTTATGTTTGGGCACATGGTATTACACTTTCATCTGTTCTGACAGTCCGATTTGAATTACCAGCCAATTTCTGCTTCGAGATTATGCTAGTTTAGAAAAAGAAAGGCGGCTACTACCAAACTGTTCCGGCTGTGTTGGTGCAGCATGGATGAACACAGTGACTGAAGAAATAAAAAGAAAGATCCTATTATAAATGACTCTTTGCAGTATTTGTGCCCCCTAATTTGCTTCTTTTAATTTACGACATTTACAGCCTCCGTTCCCTTTCACAGCATGCTGACTTACAGTAAATCAGGATGACAATGTGTTGGTATGTATGCCAAGTGCCAACTATTGAGTAAACCATTCTTATTCCGTACAACGGAAAAATGCTATTAATTAGAGGGCTTTCAAATCTTCAAAGCAATTGGGGGGGCAGTGAATGTGTGTGTATGTGTGTGTGTGTGTGCCACGATGATGCGATTCCCCGTTGCTCACTCATTCACCCCAGGGATGTGTAATTTTGTGATCACCAGCTTTCCTCCTGCCCTTCTCACACTGCTGGTATTTGTACTCCCTTATGGTAGAGAATGCTAACAATTTCACAAATGAGAATAAAAATGTTTTTTGATAGCTTGTATTTCGGAAAATATCAGGGACTTCCTATTCTGCCTTATCTCTAATCGACAGAGGCAATTAGTTACACTCTGGCTGACACCAAGATTACGGTGTGCGTGTGTGTGTGTGTGTCTGGATGGAAAAATGTTCCCTTCACATATTACTAAGAAAGTAGCACGGCCCCCGCCTGAAAGAGACAGTAAAGCACAGTGCAGGCCTTGATAATTTATTCCTTTGGAATCTGTGTGTGATGTTCCGGGTTTGTGTATCCCATGTCTGTCAGGACAATCGGGAGTTTTATCTGGGAGCGTTTGCAGCCTTGCTGAAACCCCATTATCAGCCTGCTTTTATGGCCCCTGCCTGTACTGAGTGACTGCCGTTATGGCGGCTGTGCATGCATGACACTACTATTTTTACTTACTTCTGCATGCACTGAACTGGTGACAGCCCACCCTGGAGCCCCCACAGCTCCTTTGCTGCTAAAGACTTTGTGTCCCATCAAACTGACTTTTTAAATAGCAGTTAACTAGACTCCAGATGTTTCAGCATCTGTTCCCTCCAACACTTTGAAGGCCCACATCAGAGGAGGAGAAATTATTTCACAGAATAGTTCTATGAAAAGTGTTAGGCAAGAGTAAAATGTTAAATACTTGGTTAAATAACGTCTCAATGATGGTCGGCTCCACTGCAAGTGACACTTGCTCCTACTTGGCAGTGCCCTGCGTCCCACTCAGGCTTCAGCCTCTCCAGCTGGATACACCTGGGAGCTGCGTTTTACTGTTGGGAGCCAGATCTGCTGGGCAGCTGGCGAATTATTGCCTTGCTCAAGGGCATACCGACTGCGGTATGAAAAGTTGTTTGTTCGCTTCCCAGGCTTGGATCATAAATGACCAGATCATCTCCTCTCATTAGGAAACAACTAGAAGCATTTGGACAAAGTGTGAGACCCTGAGTGGCGTGTAGGTCCGGGTGTACAGCCAACCCTGTTACATGGATGAGCACACTTTTAGCACATGTATGAAGAAGAGCGTGAAATCTCACACACACCAGTAAATCAACGACTTTACTGCTGCAAGCAATAAGTGTCGGAGACTGATAAAACACTGCCAGACAGCTGGGATAAAAACAAATGAAAGTAATGTGTTTGAAAAATGGAGCACATCTCCTCAGGAGAATTCACTGGTGCTGGTGGAGCTAATACACAAATAACGCACTACTGAGCATTAATGAGGGGAACGGGGGGAAATAAACGCCGTCAAACCAACTGCAACAAGCGTAAAATACATAAAAGTGAAAAATGAACGTTGCATTTTTACACAGCTGGACTAATTAGCCCTGCCAAGGAAGTTATTTGACAGCCAGTGCACGTCTGCTAGAAAAATAGCTCAAAGGGGTACGAATGGATTTCAATGAATTTTACAGGAAATAATGACGATGGAGGAACTTTGACCTTTGAGCTTCCAAAACCCAAAGCCCACCATGGCTTGTGTTACTACTGCCGAAATGCACACACACAGCATACACACAATACTATATTACGGGTATAAACCACAATATGTCTTTTTAAGGTCAACATCCTCCATTAAAGGAAGAGAAGAGCAGCTGCTTCCTGTACAAGGGTTTTTAGGCTGTAAATCACAACATGTGAATAAATGAACTGCTAGGCAGGGATCTGCGACCCTCTGGTTTTTAAAATGTTGAGAGTCCACTTAATTAATTAATGAAAGGAAAGAGAAGACAGTTCTATTACCTTGTTTGTAGCGCCTTGCTCTTCCCCCCATAGAGGCCACTTAATGACACATCTAACACTTTCAGCGTGCCTAATACCATCCAATTATACTAAGAACTGCAGTTCTTTGTGTGAAAATTCTTTATATTTTCATAAATAGCAATAGAAATGCTACTATTTACATAGAGAAGAAGATAATCCTGTATTAGAGCTCAGTCTGAGAGCTCCATGCTAACGCACTGGGGAATTTTAACCACTCATGTTCATGAGCAGAATGAATATTGTGGAATAAATGATCAATTCATCCTCACATGCTCAAGGGCAGACTTAAGCTTGAAACAAATATTCACTCACCATCCACTCACATTTTCAAATGCACAAACACTATTGCAGCAACAATTGTAACCGCATCTTAAAAAGTAAGTAAATAAAAGCATAGTTGTGTTTTTTGGGGTGTAACAAACGGACTTCTGTTCTTCTGTCCTACGCTAGGATCACGTTAACGAGATCAGTTGGAAGAGAGGGACGGAGATGGTGTGCAGATGTTGGGCGTCCTCTCGTACACAAATGCATTGGTGGGTAGGATAACAGTGCATATGTACGCTATAAAAAGGCATCTTAATTACACTATTCTCTGCTGAGGGTAAATGCCAGCGTTAACAGACACATGGACGACACCAGTCAGGCAGTTTGGTCACATTTAACTAGATTTCACATCTGTCGAGTTGGTCAAAAGCTCCTTCCCCTGCATTAAATATGGCCGTGAAGTTTACCTCCAACACAGACAAAGGAATTTGTAGTGGCGTTGGCTATTTCAGTTAGCCTGATGGTACCACCAAGGAGCATCAAGCTAACCCAAAGCCCAACTTATGGTTAAGTATGTGTTGCTTTTGCTCATCTTCTTTCACCACTATAAGTGTTGCGCAGATGACATCTCATTTCAGCGATGCTGCTGAGATGCCTTTGATAAGATCCAACAAACAATTTTTGGGTCTGCATTTGAAAAAAAGGACTCTTCAAAGCGAATACTTGAAAAGCTAACAAGTGCGGCTGCTGTGTTCCAATGCCACATGCTCCTGTTTCTCCAACTATGTAAACTGTGGGATGTGTAATCAGAGTTGTTTAATGCAGACATCTGGCACGGACAGCATCACAGCACAGTTAAATATTTACAGCTGGGCCACTTCGTGAAGCGTCACCATCTGGGTCGAGTTCGAGGCCCATCTCATTCAGTTCTAACCAGAGAAACCAAACTAAAATAAGCCTTGTGAAAGATTAAATGAGTAGACAGCAGCAGATCAAACACCAATACCGGACACTGATCTCGATAATCTTTATTGCAGCGACCGAAACGCGAGCAACTCAAATTCTTCCCGATTACTGTCAGTCTGATCGCTCTGCCGAAACAAATGTCCAGCAAAAGCCCCACAGACAGCGTCGCTTAATCTGTGAAAAGCTCGCACAACTGTTGACGCGTGAGCTAACTGAGTAATCGGTGCAGGGTTCAGGCCTACATTTAGTCCCATTGTACTGATGAAATTATGGACTGTGTGGAGGTGATGTGATGGGGGACGCTGGCACGAGCTGCTGCCAAAGCCACAGACAGCACAATCAACATCCAATCAGGCCGCTGCAGGTGAGGAAGAGGCCTGCAGACAAAGCTGGCTCAGCTCCAAACACCAACCACCCATCCAAGACCTGATGAATGAACACCAGCCCTGTAGGACCTGCACCTGCTGCTAATCTACTGCATTTGCCCTCCACCTGCTCCAGCACTTAGACTCGCCCCACTCCCTGAATCCAGCTGGGCAGACAGCCTAATGTGGACCATCAACCTCTGGAAGCAAGATGAATTGGTTCATGCATCCACGAATTAAAAAGCTCTTCATGTGGTAAAAACTCGGACACTTTATCCATGTTTGAAGCTGTATCTGGGGGAAAGACATGAGCAGGTGACATACTTCAGCTTTATAACGTTACAAATCCCTGCCAGAGGGCTGAAAGGGGCGTGCCCCGACCCGTTAGAATGAGAACAGAATAAAGGGTGCCACAAAAAGTTCACGACATGAAGTTTATGACGAACTTCTCTTGCATCTTTTTTACCTCATGAGCGTCTCCTCCGCTGCGGCTGCTGCCGCTGCCGGGGTCCAGTCGCGGGGGTCCGGGTGCAAACACGGACGGGTCAGCCGGGTCACTCCCAGCAAGTGTCAATATGGAGTCCCGCGTCTGGTGGATCATTTCTCGTCTTACTTCGGAGCGTAGATCCATATAGAAGACGATGGTGACAGCGTGCAGACACAGTGACAGCAGGAATAATCCCAGGAAGGCGACGCTGCCGCTGCGGCTCCTGCACCTCTTCGGGCACGTGCAGGGAGCCGCTCCGGTCATCACTTTTTCCGGGAAGTCCTCCACGGGTGAACCATCGCGTGCCATCATCGGAGCCAGGAACTATTTACTTCGGCATAATCGTTCCGATTGTCTCGCGCGGGTCGCCGCTACTCATTGACGTAGAAACTCATTAGTGCTGCGGCTGCAGGTCGCGGAGGACTTTCTCCAGTGTCGGTCGTGAGACACGGACACGCCCACGTCCTCTGTGATTGGTCGCCCAGGGTTCGGAACCCAGGCCAGCCGCACCGGAGGTTGGCCAGGTTTGGAGGTGGGACCGGGAGGACCAGGGGCAGGAGTGCAGCGACCCCTTCAGGTTCAACGGGGAATCTGAAAATACGGCGGCCCGAGGAAATAGTGAAGTTGAATTTTTTCCAGAGTACTTGTGTAAACGGCTGCCAACTCAAATGACATAATAAAATGATTACAATAAGGGTAAAGGCATACATTAAGGTTCGGTTAAATTACTTCTACACATACACACGTCATGTGTATCATTTCCTAGGCCCAATGTTGCTACTCCGAGGTGTGCAGCAGTGTGGATAGTAGTGAAGTTAGGGTCTAGTGACATTACACTAAGTGTCACATTGAGCTTAAAGACAGGTTAAGAAAGACAACAACAAACAAAAGGACAGTAGAAAGTGTGACTGGAGGTTTTGCAGCTGATACACCTTAGCTTCCAGAATAATTTTGTCATCTCTACAATTTAATGGTTCCATTCTTTCCCCCCAAATGAATTCTTTTAAAAATAATATTTCCTTGCCAATATTAGTTGGTGCTGGATGTTCGGGACATATTTTGAAAACTGGATTCATTAGGCTGCGTAAGTTCCTGTCTTGCACAATATGCCGAGTGTGGCTGGATGTTGCCATCAAAAAGAGATTTTCTATGTGTTCTCTCTGTAGTGTTGTGTTGACCTACATTAAGGAAGCTCCCAGTGATAACATCCACTCTGTGGAAACACAAAGTATTGAGTGGAATAGCATGAAGATAAATTGTGATTGCTGTAGCACAGCCCCCACAGGCTGCTGGTGCACCATTTCGTAGATTGGAGTAACTACACCAGCATGTCCATTGACAAAGCAGGGTAAGTGTCCATGCAAGGAGAATATTATGACAGGACTGAGTGCACAGCAATGCTAGCTTGCTTCATTATGCTGTCTGGTAGCCTACAATCCTGGAACAAGACTGGACACCCTCTATGATCTGTAAAGCCAACACCACGCCACCTTCTGGCCATTCTTCAGATGGCGTTCACAGTAATTTCGTGCTGCTGAAAAGATTCATGCGTAGACCAAACTAGACCAATGTCGATATCCATCTAAAATTAAAATGACAAAAAGAAGATTGCATTTTGGGTTTTATTATTAATATGAAAATACATGCATTCTTATGTACCTTTGAGTTACTGAGAACAACTGGTTATAGGTTCAATTCCCAGTGCGAACAAAAACATGGAAGTTGTTCTGGTGGTAAGGGGAAGTGCCAGGACACCTTCAGAGCACTGCCGTGGTACCCTTTAGCAAGGTACCAAACCCACCAATGCTCACATAGTGCCCTTCAATGAGCTGGTGACCCATCCAGGGGTGGCCTTCAACCATGTGTCCCCAGAAGAGAACAGTGGCTAAGAAGATGAAAAACAGGACTCATTCTAATAATTGCTATTTCCTTTTTCTTAAGTTGGACTTCTCTCTCATGTGTGCTCACCTCCATCCATAAGTTTACCCTATTTTATAGATGTATTAATGGTCTTAAATATGCTTTTCTGAGGTCCAGCTCTCCAGATGATGAGAAATAGATAAAATCACAAGTGATGACAGGGTATTTTGTTCCAAAGGTCACACAACTCTTGTGTTTTGCTTCCTATCTGCTATTTCCTAAATCAGCCTACTTCAGTGAGGGTTAGTCACTGTGTGGTTTGTGTCCCACTCTGCTTTTTGGGAAAAGAGTTCATTGTCACCTTTGTCTTAGACCACATTCAACTGTTGAGGAAATGATCAAAACCACAAACTAAGAATTAGGTGGCACAATGAAAATACAGTAGCAAGAACATTCAACTCACCTTTTCCTTCTATTTACAAATGGCTAAAAGACATTTTATTTAAAAAAGAAATGCATTACATGTAGATTATTATGGAAAAGTATTGAACAAGATACATCTGGATGACTTTGGCAGTGTTGCTGCTGTAATCCTGAAATCAGGTGATTAATGGGCTATTGTGTGTCAGACTATAATTGATTTTCTCGTAGGAAATCTATGTCCGAATTTACACGTTTGAACAGTGATTAAGACCTGAAAGGTCTCTGATTCTGCGGGCTTTAAAGAAAAAGAAACAAGAAACAAACCAAACAACCAGATGGCTTCAGTTTGTCGAAAATAAGACGTTAAAATAGTCTAATGTAGGAAAATGTGGCTTTCATATTGCCACTCTTTCATTCTGCTTTTGAATAATGTCAAAAAGCTACTATCTTAAAAAGATCTTTTCATCCCTTTTTATCCTATTTCCTTCTCTGAGGTCCAGCAGCAGCATGCAACTCACTCTGGATGCTGTCTCACTTTGATTTGGTTGTCAGGGTACCTAAAATACTTCTGTTTATAAAACTGCGGGGAGAAATAATAAAAGCTTGTTTGTCATATTTCAGTAATCCATGTTGCTTTCAAAGTATTGTGTTACACAATACATCCATCGCAGCTTTTTCTCTGTAATTTTTAGATTAGCCCCCTTCAGTGGGGGAATTTTTTGAATGAGGCATTTTTGCCATTTTTTCCTGTTCCTTTTGTGGTTATTTTCCTTCATTTGTCTCCCATCTGTCTCCTTCCAGTCTCACCTGTGCCTACTGCCTTGTGTCTTTTGCTGAATGTTCAGCAGTTCTCTTCTCAATATTTTACATTGTCCTATTAATTTTTTCCAACTAACTAACCCACGAATGATATCTTGCTCATCCCTGTCTTTGGTCATGATCTTGATCTCACCTACGAATCTACAGTCAGCAAAATCACCCTGAAGTAAAAATAAAGGTGCGTGCAGCTGCCCTGACTTTCAGCTAGTAGCATCAGACCAGTACTTTCAGACCTTTTAATAACTAAAAACTTAGCTAACAAATATCATGTGGGGTCAAAATGACAGGACTACAAGAGTTAAATAGTCTAAGTTGCCCTCTTTCATCCTTCTAATTTAGGTTTTCGAGCTAAGAAATGATTTGTCAGGACATCTGGTGGTCTAAAAGATGCAGTTTCATCATCAGTGCCCAGCGAAACACCTTCTCGGACCTCTCGGTGCTTACAGAGAGCAGCTGTAATCCATGTTCCTGCAACCACGGGCAGGCTATTATTCAGACGTGCACTGTGTTTGTCACTTGGTGGGTGGCACATGGAGCGGTGATCCTGTGTAGGAATAAAAGAGGTTTGAAATCACCAGTGAGGATAAACACTGGCCAGTCCTGTTGTTGAACGTGGACACGCACTTGTTGATTCCACCTCATCATGAAAGGCTGGGAAAGATGCAAAATAACCCCACAGATACCAAATGTCATCACATCTGGACCCTGTCACAGAGCCAGAGAGAGCTGGTGTCACGCAGACGCTTGTCCCGCTCTGTGCGCAACACCTTTAAATATGTTAACATTTGCAGCCCAGCAGGACACTGGGGACAGTTTGACCCGTCTGGTGCCAAACCTCAGTGGCCCGCTGCTTCAACAAGGCCCGGTGTGCTGCAGTGGCTTTGCAGCATCTAGCACAAACCCTCATTCAGATTCAGACGCTTTGATCTCACAGGAGAGGAACCAAAAGAATCTTGTGGATCACTCTGTCCTTGAGCTTTTGAAATGATGAAACCAGTCCGCTGAGGGGAGTCGAAACTCGTCAACGTGATGGATCGCCCGCTTGGATCAGTCTTCAGGCAAGTGCCACAAAACATCTGTCTTGATTTCTTCTGGACAAAACCTGACATTTGAGCGCACTTGACCTACAGAGATGCACACTCTTTCATAATACGACTTATGCTGACTAATCTTGGTGTTCCCTCTGTATTGTTGGAGAAATTAATGGAGAAGAATGGCTTGTGGAGATCAGAATATGGGTATTTCATCACTGTAAAATGTCCTCTGTGTGGAACTTATGGCTCTAAGAAGAAGAGGGGCCGCGTCAGCTTAGAAGGGGGCGTTTTGCCACTGCAGAGTCCGGCTGGTGAGGGAGAAAGTGATTCTTGCTAGCTGCCACTGAAGGGCAGTATTGCCAAGTCATAAATCAATATCGCTGCTGCGTCCTGATGAGCCGGGAATTAAAATAAAGTACAATTTGAGTGAGGTTTATTTGCATCTCCATGCAGGTTCTTTCTGGGTCCCTCATCCGCATGGGTTGCCAAGTACCCTCCATCCTTCTCTCATTTCTCTATTGTCGAATAAAAGATAGCAAAAATTTTTAAGCCAAAGCCATTTAAAGTAACCCTCGTTGGTCCTGTGACTGAGGGCTAAGCCTAAGCACGTTTGCCACGCTTTTCATCCAAGCTGCAGGCACAAAGAGTCTGGGAAGCAGATAATGCAGGAGCGGAATTAAAGGCACATGTGGCGCTCTCTGTTTCCAACCCCAAAAAATGTTTTATATATGATGGCTCGCCTCGGGCTATTTATTCCACCTTATTTTATTTGCCGCTGTTGTTTTTGAGAAGGGGAAACAGGAGGCAGAGTGCCCCGAGGCCAAGGCCACTGTCTCCACTCACCCCTCTTTCTGTTACCATGACAACATTTTTTACCTGTGACAATTAAAAACCAGTTTTCAAATATTTCAGTTTTCCCAACAGTGTTCATAAGTGGGGTGGAACTCTATCCTCTCTGAGCTCCTAACACGATTTAAAGGCGTGTTCTCTGCCTGCTGATGGAGGCTGGGAGGACGCTCCGACTTCGCCGCGCCGTAGAAATGATGACGGGCGGCCGGCCTCAACAACAGAGCGCGTTAGAGCTGTCGGTAAATCTCATCTTCCACGGTTTGTTGATTAAAGGGGAGAAATTAAAATCGACTTTCGATCGAAGCCCAAGTGATTCAGCGCTAATAGAATAATATCACTGCATATGAAGGCCATTTGTTTCAGACCTCTCCACCCCACGCGTTACCTTCCGAGGAGCCTTTGTTTCTTCGCATTGAATTGCAGGGGTGTAACCTTGGCTAATTGATACGCTGTGCCACTCGATTTCCAACCTATAAATCTCCCGTAAATTGGCGCACGTCTGCCATTTCCCAGAACAATGTTTAATTCACTTTCACTGTGGGTGTCCGATTTAAGAGTCCTTAGCAAGAGGGGGAAGCTGTCTGTCTGCATGTTCTTTCTTTTCTTGCTGTTGTCTGCAAGCTGTTGTGCACACCTCTTCGTGTGTTTATATCGCAGTAAAAGTTCGTCTCTTTAGCCTGTGAATGGTTTTAACGACTATAAGATTCCGGCGCACTATTCATTCATATCATTTTATATCAAGCTTTATTTATATAGATTGATGTTTAACTCCAGTCTTGTAGTGCAGTTCCATGGAGATAAATGATCTCGGTAGACTGATGAACTGATCAACCCTGAAACTAGATCAATGGTAGTAATTTCCAATCAGTTCCATTATTGAATCGACTGACAGTTGATAGATCCATCATCTCCCGACAGTGGAGAGTTCCTGTGGGAAGATTTTGCTGAGCTAAGACCCATGCCGCTCAAGTCCGATCCAGGGATTCCGGAGATCGTTTTATGGATGCTCAGCCTCAGTTGATTCTCAGGAGTTCCTTTAAGTTCCAAAACACACAGATGATGGTAGATCACTTTTACTTGAAATGAATATTTGAACTTTTTTTTGAGGACTTGTATGGATTTCTCCTTAATTTATTGCTTTATTTTGAATTTTCTTTTGATTTTCCTGCAGTTCAAAGCACTTCATAACCTTGTTGACGCCAACGCACAACCTAAACTAATTAGAATATTTAAAAAATGAGAAATAGTGAACATGAAATAAAAGAGTCAGAGCACTAATAATAATAATACGGACTTATTCTTTTGCAAAGAGTTATTAGAACTAATTAATTTCTCTTCTTAATGCTGCACAGAATCCACCACAGCTTTCATAAGCTGTTTAAAGGACAAACTAAATTTCCCTCTGGGCACAAAGGAGACAAAGCAGGAGAGACTAATGAAAGAGATGATATTTACAGTTGCGCTTCTTCCAGTTAGTCAAGCCCTTGTTATTTTAAATATCACCCTTTTAATGAAACAAACGAGCTCTTGCCCCTCAGATTCCACACACGCTGCGCTGTCAGCCCTCGCCAGAGGAGCGTTTGCACGTTCGCCTTTATGGCATCAGGTTTCTCAGGTCTGATAGCATCTCCACACTGACCCATGTGGATCTGGGATGTGCTGTGGCTGTTCGAGCAATAAAGAGGTGATATGTGAGTGGGATGCGTGTTTCTATGAGCTTTTCAGCACGGTCGCGTTCCAGGACGGTCGATTACGGCCTGGACGGTTTCCACTCAGCCTCCGCCGCCTCTGAATACAAGCACGCCGGCTTCAGTAAGCGGTCACTGTCCGCATCAGGGCCTCTAAACCGCCCCAACACCGTGATCAAGAGGTGAGCCCAAAGGTAATCAGCCTTTCACTCTCTCTGGTACAATCCTCTGGTTTACTCTGTCTTTCCTGCTTGAACCTCCTCTCTATACATTTCCTGATCTGTGATCTGGCAGTGTGCCCCCCTTGATTCGCCACCTCTAAAGACAATCCAAACATCTCATATTCTGAGGTTTTTCATTTTCTTCCCAGGACTGAGTGACCCGAGTCCATTTCATAGATTGCCCATCGTGCACTTTGTCACATATCCTTTTTCTTCCGTCTCCCTCTTATTTTCATCTTAGTGCCGGTTCCCCGTTCATCTGCTGCCAGGAAGAAAAATAGGCGTTTGCTCAGGTCAGCATTCATATTTTTCTTCCTTGTGAGCTGAATTCCAGAACCATCAGTGAATTCACCTGCACTCCACAAGATGAATGACTGGGGCAATCGCATTGGAGAATAGCTGTGGTTAAACAATATAACCTGCCCGGTCCAGCTGCTGAACCTGAATGGACGGACTCAAAGGACGTGAATGGGGGTGTGAAAAGGCCAACGACTGAAAGTAATTGCTGTTGTGTTCGCTGGTGAGAAAACACACGCAGAAGTTGTTTACAACACACCACGAGGGCAACATATCAAATCGCCCTTGCAGAGAGAAGTGGCATAACTTTCCTGAGCAAAGCAAATCGTTTTTAAAGCGCACATTTATATGGCCCCCAAAACACACACACACACACACACACACTTTTCTTGACTGTACAGGCTTTAGTACTGGTACTATTAAAGTACCAGGTGACTTTTAACAGGCTTGGTCTCAGGGGTCCCACAAACGTCAGCCATGGTTAAGAGAAATGTTCATTTCAACCAGCAGTAGCAAGAAAAAGCAGCCGTGTCATAGCTAAGCCAGAAACAGAGACTTGAGACTCAATCTGTGCCAACCCTTTGACCCATTGCTGCACTTAGTCATACTTAGTCATTACTCCAATCGCCTAGTTTATGCTACCGTTTAACTAAACAGCTCATTTCAGCTCATTTCAGTATGGCACTGTAGACTTTGGAGGGATTTGAGTTCACCTGAATTAGATTTCCTCCCCGTGGGCCTGCAGGCTGACTGGTGAAAGCAACGTGATCTACTGAGGAGGCCAAACATCAAACAGTGTGACACGGTGTTGCCTCATCAATGAAAAACAGCAAGACACGCTGGGACAGCTCTCACAAACCCTCCTCGTGGTGGTCTGAAGGACAAGAAAATCACTTTCTGTCGGCTGTCAGCCAACTGTGTGTTTAGCTCCAATTATGTCCCAAATGGAAGGCTACCAAAAAGTCAGGTACAAACATGACCCTTCCCAACATCTGAGGACAACATATACATGCATTCCAAACCAAACTATCTTATAATGCCCGGTGTACTCACCACTTTCCATCGGCTATTTCTGATTTACGCAACATTGCATCATCGTTTGTACCTTGAGCATTATGACATTATGACCAATAAAGGGTGAGTTGATTAACACTGATTATCTCTTCATCTGGGATACATAAGGCCACA
The DNA here is from genome assembly GCF_003711565.1 of Takifugu flavidus. Lineage (NCBI taxonomy): Eukaryota > Metazoa > Chordata > Actinopteri > Tetraodontiformes > Tetraodontidae > Takifugu > Takifugu flavidus. Next base: position 1,689,643 of record NC_079528.1, on the reverse strand, counting down.
GATGAGCACTTCCACTGCTGGAAGCAGAAGCAAATTATGATGCCGTCAGGGCATCACCAAACCTGCATCTTATGCGTCAGCAACGGTCAGAGGAAGGGACAGTGGTGAACCCGCGACAGGGTCACACTGATTCAGGTGGGAGCACAATGTGGCCCAGGTGGTCTGATCCAATGGGCAAGCTACTGAAGCTGAAGAGGTTGTGCTGCTGGTGCTGCAGCTCAGTCTTTGACCCAGCGACTGCTGGGACGGTCCGCAGCAGCCCCACGACCCTGATCAGGAGTGAGAAGCACTGCAGTTAGCAGAAGATGAATGGAAGCGTGTCTAGTCGGTTCCCTGCCTCTGACACAGAGCAGCGCACCCGCTCCCTCATTCTTCTCATTGGAAATCATCTGGCCACCATGAATTTTAGGCTACATCTGCGCTTCCCTTTTGATGTGGTCTCAAAATCATGGCCCCGCGAGATAGACCGGACTTTGTTGTGGTGCGCGACTGCCCCGAAAAATGCGCACAAGAGGAAAAACATTTTCATGAAATGATGATATTAATATAGGTTCAGAGGGCATCAGTAAGAGCTTTCCTTCCAACTCTCTTTCCCCCTTTTGCAAACCTCAGCTGGGAGTAGTGTCTCAGTGTGACCTTAAAAAAGTGCCTCCAACCGCCAACTGTCACTTTTGGGTTAAGACTTTTCTGTCGACGATCTCAGTTCCCTCACGGCCTCTTATCTTCTTCCCTGCACCTCATTATCTGTCCAAATATCATAACTTATTCAGAAGCCCTTAAAAAGCAGACTATACCCTGACACAGCAATAACCACCGCGAGAGTCTGTCGGTTCATTAAAAAACCTAATCAAATATGCATTGCACACACACACACGCACACACACACACGCACGCACGCACGCACGCACGCACGCACGCACGCACACACACACACACACACACACACACACACTCTGAAATTCTTCTTTCTAACAAGTATTGCCCTGTGGTGCTAATGTTCTGTTTCTCTGTGATGCTGCAGGTTTATATGTGATTGTGGCACTTGTATTAAAAAACCTGACACTGTTTGTTGCTCTTTCTTTAGGAATACTGTTGCAATTAAACCGCTGTTTGGGTCCACGGCATCGTGTAGGTGCACATTTCAAAATGTGGAGTCCAAACGGCATCTGAAAACATTTGCCACATAATTGGAAACTGTAGCATTGAAACATTGACAAGGGTTCTCGAGTCTTTACTTGACTGGTGAATTCAATCTAGGCTGAAGTCTCTGTGTTCCGTTTAATTTCCTTTGTGAATTTATTTTGTGCTTTACTGCCCTGTTGCAAAAGAGTATATTCAAAAATACAATAGCCCCAGTAGAAAAACCAGGAAACAGCTGATAATCTAATGTGATCCTTGACAACATCTATCTCTGTATCCCTCAACATGGCCTTCAGAACCGAACATAAACGAGCTGTCTCTCACTGCAGCCATCTGCACACGGCTGCACCATCACGGGCACATTGGGGCCGACTGCTTTGATGGATGGTGACATCACTGTGCAGATGTTTTATCCCGGTGCATTGTTTATTTTGTATATTTTCCAGTGTGGGCTTTTTCAGGGTTTCTGGTTGCCTCCCACAGACGCACATTAGTGGTAATATGAGATTCTGTCAGGGAATCCACTCTGGGAACAGGTGGATGAATGGATGATGGTTTACTCCAAATCCTATTTGCCAGGAACAGTTAATCCTCGTGAATTGTGACATTGTGAATTACAAGACTGGGCGTTACATTGGTAAATACAGTACATATTGCTGTCTGGCAGGTTGCTTAGTTCCAAGCTGCAGACCAGCTGGATGAGCACGAATGTCTTTGTTTGGGCAGATGATGACGTGTAGTTGTCAGTAAAATGATCACAAAGCAGCTAATGCGCGCCTCATCGCCGACTGAGAGTCATGCCAAAAGCCAAATTAACAACATCCGAATGGATCCATCCATCAGAGGAGACCCACTCAGTCATCAAAGGTCAGCTACATCATGCTTTTGAAAAGTGTGTTTTCAGGTCATTACATCTTTATTGCCTCATTTTTTTCTAAAACGATCCGTTCTGAGAGGTCAAAAATGCTGGCTGGATGCGGACAAGATGAGGATAATGTCCCCTCGAAGGATGTTTAGGAAGGTCGGATGTTTCGGCGCAGGAAAGTCAGAACTGTGAGCCATTTCTGCTGCTTCGGTCAACATGGCTGGGCGGAAAAAATGTGACGATTATGTCATCAAATCTCACATCCCCTGACAATTTCCCCTTCTGGTACCCAGCTTTCAAATAACCTGCACCTGGTTGCTATGTTGCTGTGTGTTTTTGATGAAAACCACTTGGCAATGCTTTCAAAAAGATGTAACAGCACAACGCGAGGGTTTATTGGGGGAGCGTGGGCCTGTCGGACAGCACGCTCCCGATGTGTTAAATCCCGCACGCATGCAGCTGCGTGTTATTTCCGAGTGTCTAAAGGTATGTGCGCTGTTGAGCAAATGTCCCTCTCAAGCTTTATTACCTGGCCATGAATCACAAGCCTTCATTACAGCCTGCTCATTGTGCTCTGAAGGTTAAGCAAACCAATTAGAGTTCCCCACATGCCGCTGGGGTTCTTGGCAACAACCGCATCGCCACGTCTTGCATTTTAAAAAGGCATGCTGGGGTGGGATTAAAGCAGCTTGAGCTGGCAGGTTAGAGAAGCCTGAGAGGCTTTGCAAGAAAGGAGGAGAAGGAAGCTAGGATGACACAGAAGATGAGAAAAGGGGAATAGAAAGAGAAAGAACAAAACTCCTTTTAAAGAAGGGATACCGTCGTGGTTCAGTGAGTGCCTGGGCCAGACCGGCCCTAAATGCTCCCTGGCTGTCAACGCCTCCCTCAGCAGCACGGTCAGCCTGATCCCAGGGGGAAACTGTTTTCCAGGGCTCCCGATTAACTCCGCTGCTTATTAGAATTGATACTGGGAAACAAGTCCAAAGAGCAGATCTGAGGGTGGATGTGATCGTAGTGGGAACTGTAATGTTCGAGAACTCTTCTCTCACACAGATCTGAGGTTCAGCCACGGCTGCAATCAGAGGTGATTGATTATAGACCAACTCTTGTGTCGAGTGACGCTTCGGGGCCTTTAAAGTCTCCCTCTGATGAAAATCAGGCTTTGATTTCATAAATTTGGGAGCCAGAAGAAAAAAATCTTTCTTCAGAACTTGCACAATCAGCTATCAGCCAGTTGGAGACGGCTGCCAGTGTCAGGTGTTTGCCAACAGAACCATGGTGTGGTATGTTTATGTATTTGTTTTAGATAGATATACCACAGCTTACATTTTGATTGTTCCAATTTTGCAAGGCACAGTCAGTCAGCTGATTTACAAGCACAGTCCTCGATGTTTTGCTGTTATTTGTGAATGGGCTGTCTCCGCTGTGATAGGAGGTAGTTTGCACTCTTTCAGCTTGTTGTTATTGGGCCATTTCCAGTTGCCCCACAACCGCAACCATGAAAGACCAAGACAATACTCTGTAGTTAGCTAGCAAATTACCAACTTACCAAAACTGGAGGGTTTCCCCTCCAGTTTTGCAATGTGGACCTCCTTGATGTCCAGGTGAGGATGTGCCGCAGAACTCTAGCTTCTCTGCAGAACATCTCGTCCTCTTTCTGGCGTGGTTCGGTTTCTGGACGGCATCCGGGGACAGGCCGATCTCGATCAGGACGATTTTACTAGCATAACACTTTCCAGTCCAACTGGTCTGTATACATGCAGGACTTTCAATCAAGTTGACACAAATCGGGTGAGTTTGCCCGACTTCAGCTGCACTAACATGTTTCAATATGCAAATAAACAGAAGACTATTGATATCATTCAAAATCTTGTGAGTGGAGTGTGTCAGGTGTGTGTTGTGTGTTGTTTGCACTGTGAAATCAGTGGTTTGTTACACTCTCAAGACTGCTGCATATACTAGGAGAACGGATATTTTATAAAACAGCTAAAATTGCAGCTTCCATCCACACACAAAGTGGACAAAGGTGCAGGAAATAGCTTCTTTTCAGTGCAGCACAAGGAAAGGTCACCACATGGGGAAATTGTGATGAGAGGTTGTGTTTAATGGTATGTGGCTGGAGCTTTTCTGTCAGTCTTTTTTCAGAGGATGAAAAATTTACACAACGCTGACCCCTTAAGTTTGTAAGACAAGACAAAGAGGAAGGAAAGAAGAAAGAGAGCGAGACAGAGAGAGAGAAAGACAGTGAAAGATCCTAGAGATATGAACATGAAGCACAAAGATGGGAACGGCTGATGCTGACACAGTAAGTTACCATATTAGCATTTCAGAAGGACCAGTAGAAGAATCAGAGTGGCTGGATCAGCACTGACTGATAGAACCAACCAAGGGCTAATGCTCAGTGGAGGGAAAAAACCCTCCCTTTCCTCTCTCTCTTCCAGAACACCAGCCAATGATGAAGTGCTTTATTCTGAATTACTGTGGAATTCCTTTTGGCATGTGTATTTTAACATACATTTTAGAGGTGTGCACCTTCCCTGTTTCCCTGTTTCAAAGCTTGGCAAAATTATGACTTTGTATGGGATTATAATTAATTCATACTGCCAACATTCTGAAATGTCCAAAAAAGGTTTGTGACGGGAGCTTTAAGGAAAAGCTCAGACAACCAGGGACAACGTGAAGCTGTCAGTTGATCAAAATGATTACTTTGCAGAAATGTCCTGTTATTTATGCCATTTAATGAGACTAACAGGCCAACTGGAAGTCTTCAGCAGCACATTACATCACAGTTCATTATTTTCTGTCCCAGATATCACCGTTTTTGCTTGTTTTTTGCCGTTTGGTTGTTCTTTCACTTCTTGGCAGCCAGACAGGCCTGAGGTCTTCTGTGGCGAGCCTTCTGTCATGTTTTATCACTATAAATAATCTGATACCAACAAAAAATGGAATATATCTTTTTTATTGGGAAAAAACAAACAAATGTGAAAACATGATTGGAATCCACAAAAACAGCGCAATCTCATAATAAACATATAAAAACCCATCCTTCCTCTCTCACACAGGGTGACGCTCACACATGATGGGGGCACTCAGAAGCTGTAATCAGCCTAATGTGCATGTTTTGGGGCTGAAAAATCTGATGAAAACACCCCGAGACAGGGAGACCAGTCCTAGAACCTTGTTACTATCAGTTAACATCATTCAATGAATTTTACTAGCATCTTCCGTGTCCCGCATCCTTATTGTACCCTTTTGTGTGGACTACGTCAGGCTGAGTGTGCCGTGTTGTGTATAACGAGCCCGCAGGACCCGCGCATTGCTGTCACCCCTTTCTTCTGACAGATTTCCTCGAAGCCCCCTGCTGGCTGCAGGGGTCTCTGCCGGCACCCCGTCAGCTTGACCTGCTTTAGAACGCCACCGTCACCACAGGGGAAAAAGAGCCTTTAAGAAAGGCCGGGAACTGCTGAGCTGCGGCATCCCATTCAGCGTTCCCTGAAAGAGCCGCTCGCTTCAGCCCGATAACGGCTCCAGGAGTCTAGATGGGATCCAAATAGCCTCCAAATAGCTTCCTCCAGTCTCAGTCAGTTCAAAATAGCCTTCCCTGCTCCTCCTCAGCTCCACTCTCCGTTCATTTAGCCCCTCTTTCACTGCCCCTCCTCCTCATCTCTTTTAGCACCTTTTAAAAGCGATGATTCTGCAGTGACAAACGACCCCTGACAAGAATCACTCCACCCATATGGTCTCCCCTTCACTCCTTTTCAGCACTGGTTAAATGCCTGAGATGGAGGACATATTTACTGCAGTCAGCAACTTTAATATTGCTCATATCGCCTTTGTAGCTGCAGTTTCCATCAGATTTTTTTGTAATGTTACATCTCTCGGGATAGTTTGTATAGGCAAGGTAAAACCATAAAAGTTCGTGTTTTTCCACGTCTCACGGTCATTGTAAATTATTAATGGACCACAGCGTGGGTCATTTTACAAAAATTACTTTGGGGCATCCCTGCACTCGTATTGAACCTGCTCAATGTTGTGATTCCTCTCAGTCTTTCCACTTTTTTTGCTTGAGCACCACACTGAGATTTGTCTCCACTGTGATGCTTGGGCCATAATGACCTGTCCTTGAGGTGCTGGGTTCTGGGACAGAAGTAATTTCCCCATCAGACAAATGCTACTTTTATACCCTGCTGGAAAACAAAACTCAGCCATGTCTCACAGAAGTAGCTCTTGGGCACCGCTCTTGAGTCCACTGAAGTTTACCCTTCATTGAAGTTTATGTGGCTGGAATGGAAGAGCTGCTGTGACCCAATTTCATCTTTGTCACCAAACAGCCAACATGCAAAAAAAGGGGAAGATTGGCTTTAAAATAAGAATCCTCAGTCTATGTCCTTCAGGCATTTGGCTTGAACGAACTCTACTGATTGCAGGGAAGAACGTTTGATATAATCATGTTGACTTTGGCCACTGAGCATCTGCGTTAATCTTATCTTTGCCTTTACCAGCGTCCTGTGTGGGCGACGCCTGTCTCATGAGGCTCCAGGCACCTCAGCAATGGAGTCATGAGGAGGATCAGTAAGACAGAAAAATGGGACTAAAAAGTGTGATAACAGGCAGCTACAGTATGCCTGCCTATCTATCTATCTATCTATCTATCTATATCTATCTATCTATCTATCTATCTATCTATCTATCTATCTATCTATCTTCTATCTATCTATCTTCTATCTATCTATCTATCCATCCATCCATCCATCCATCCATCCATCCTCCATCCATCCATCCATCCATCCATCCATCATCCATCCATCCACCCATCATCCATCCATCCATCCATCTATCTATCTATCTATCTATCTATCTATCTATCTATCTATCTATCTATCTATCTATCCCAGTTATATTCATCTCTCCCAGTTGTCTGCACGCTGAGCTGCTTCTCTCTATCCTGACCCGAGGTCAGATCCAGTCTTTGTTCCCTATTTTGCCCCCTGATCCGCTCAGATAATACATGCTCCATGATAAAGAATCACAGAAGGTGTTTGCCAGCAAAATTGTTTTGGATTTCAAGGTTGCTTTCGAGATACAAAGGATGAAACAGCACCAGAGCCAAAGTAGATGAACTCCAGGGCAGAGAAGTGGTGCCGATAAAAAAAAATAGCGTTTAGTATGGGTTTTAAATATAACATTGTTCATACATAATACAAAGTCCTGGCCTATTTCGAAATGATACATTCACCATCACCACTGTATGACCCGCAGTGGTGTGTGATCAGAGGTCCACCGGTCAGTTCAAGGGTCCACGAGTCTGTATTTCTGCTGCACTCTCCTTGTTTTTGGCTTAGATCAGAAAAATGTTCTGGGTCCTCATTGGAAACATACAGTCAGGAGGAGCTGAGATGCTGCTGAGCTCAGTTTGGCTCATCTCAGCCTCCATGGTGAGGTTTCATACAGCAGATCAAGGTCTCCTGAACGCTGAAATGACCTTTAAATGTCAAGCTGTTATTATTACTCACACTATAGACGGTAACCCCCCCCCCACAAATAAACATACTGATCCCATTTTAAGCATTCATGAGTGCGCCAATTAATAAAAACATTCTGTCCCCACGCATCTGGTGTAAATGACTGGACTTAAAGTGTCACAGTTGTATTCTCCCTGATTCACCCAAATCTCTGTCTTCGGGTCCAATTTACATCAGGCAGAGCAACGGCAGCTTCAGGTTTCCTTGCCGCAGTCGGAGCCTGCGTCATGACTAATTTTGCCTTATTTTGCCAGTTCAGGAAGCCAGAAATAAAAAAAAAAGTTCATTACAATCAGCTGGTTTTGTCACAGTCTGGGCCCCCTTTAATCTCCCATTGAGAATTCGGGTGATGCAGCCTCTGAATGCACGTTGATGATGATGATTGCATGACTTATGCATGAGCTTGGCGGCACCTGAAGACTATTACATTCTGACACAAGTCCTCGAAATCCTGAAATTAAAGCCTTTGTCTGTAATCTTGACGTGTTTGTTTGGAGACTGAAGTGTATCGCTCACAGGGCTGTCATTAAATGTGCCAGAATGCAAGTGGAAGCCGGAGATAACGCGTCCCTGTTGTTTGTTTATTTTACCAAATGCTTATACAAAGCTATTAGGAGACATGTAAGCTGTCATGTTGCGTTCAAGCGTCAGTCACTCTTTAGCTTGTTGCCTGTCTCTTTTCGACACTAGTTTTTCACTTACATTGCTAGCTATTAGGCTGTCATAATTACCTGACTCGCCGGCAGCAGACCCGAATAGGCTGGTGACAGATGTTTAGAGGAGGGTTAGCAGGCAGACGTGTGCGTTAACCTTCCAGTGAGGGTGGATAACCCTTCTGTGAACACTGACGAGGCCTCCCAGACAGCTACAGCCAGACTGTAGTTTTCCTGTTAGCAGTGATCGATGACAATGCGGTCTTGTTTCGACTCCTCCTCCTCAGTCCCCCACAGACGTTGCCTTTCACCAGCCGCGACCAGCTGACTCATGTTTACAGCTGGAGAATCAAGCGTCAATCTGTTTAAGTTTCCACCCAATCAATCGGCATGTTTGTTTGGTTTCAAAGCAGCAACTTTACACGATTTTATCCCGCTGAGACCAATTCCTTCCACTTAGCATCAGCTAGGCGCACGTTTGGCATGAAACCATGTGGTGAGACTTTTGGCTAGAGCGGTGAGAGCGGGTACAAGGCTAACTGTGACGCCAACATACTTCTCTTTGGTCTTTGTTGTTATTTAAACCTGTGGTTAGTGCATTCCCCTCAAAACTGGAAGGCTCCAAATTCTATGTTCTCCGTGTGTGTGTGTGTGTGTGTGTGTGTGTGACGTGAACATTATCTTGATATTAGACCTTGACTTAAAAATGGGTAAAAGATGATGGTCAGCTTTAGATTTAAGTTTATGGGTTTCAAATATTCTCCTATAATATTCGCTGCTGTTTCAGGTTTGCTTTCTGATTGGCTGCTGTTTGAATCTGTCCACAACACTGGCTGTGGATGAAAACTTCCACTTTCTGTCCAGGAAAGCAGGACAAGCAGACTTGGAGGCAGGCAGATTTAAACATCAGGCCAAAGATGGACCTGTGGCTGGACTTCCTTGGCTCCTTCATATACCTTTGCTTTCATTCAGACTGCTGACCGTTCCTTGCTACATAGCAATCTCCATCCTTTGATGTCCGTTTGCACAGCGACTCTCCCCCGCCCGCCGCCGCACCCTCCTCATTTAGCCGCTCTCATCCTCGCATTGCTACCCGACGTCCTCCTCTCATCTTCCCCCGCTGAGCCCGACCTCTTCCTCCGCCCCTCCTCTTCAGGTCTGCAGGCTTTAGTTGACTGATTTAACAGGCTCCTGCAGGACGGCGACGGTTGCGGCAGCTGTGGTCGGCGGATCTGGCCTTCTCCTGCCACATGAGACTCAGTCCCAGAGCAGGAATCTCCAGATGGACTCTGCTTGAACCAATTCACCGCTGGCTCTAATAGATGAGCTCCATATGGGATTGAACTGCATATCTGAATGCATATTTAGTGTAATTAATTACCTGCTGCATAGAGGTGTGTATTTACATGCTCCTCTTGAAGTTACCGAGGGAGACAGTGCACAGGAGCTTAGAAGTAATGGATTTTAGTGTCTGAAGTATTTATATATATATATGAATACACAAGAGAAACAGCCGTGTCACCACAGTCAGACTGTGACAGATGTTTTGATCTATTCCTGCCTCAGTGCTTCTCTCGGCTCTGACTAGTACAAGCTGGTGGTATTCTCCCCGCGTGCCTCGGTGCTGACACGGCTTTTCTCTGCATCCCATTGATTCAGGAGCCCAAAGTGATAGATGGGTTTAATAAAGTAAGGTGCAATACCCCAAATAAATGAGCGGGCGCGGGATTTATTACCAGCATCTGCATTTGAGGGGCAGTAAACAGGGCCGACGACGGCAGGCGTTTTCCCGATATTCCCATCATCAAAGTTTGGACCAGACACATCGAGTTTGCGCACATCTGTGCACTTTGAAGTAGCTAAGCTAACCATCATGCCTGGTAGACATGTGCACGTCTCAGTTTTCAGCTCCCTCCTTCAGGCTCAGGACAGAGTTAAAACCATAGGAGCAGCGTTTATATGAGTTGTAATAATCAATAACGGAGTTCCGCTATGGCTTTCTGAAGCCTTCAGGGCCACCACGTTTCCCTGGATGCACATTAATATCATGGGCCTAAACTGGACACATTTTAAAGTAACGATTCCGCTCGGAGGTTGAAGTTAAATATAAAGTGCGGAAGTGTCCACTTTGCTGAATCACTAATGCAGTTGCAAAAAAAGCTGATATGACAGAAGAAAACGGCAGCAAAACATTGAAGACGTGTGTCAATAAATGCGATATATCACCCTACAATGCAGGTCCACAGTTCTTCCACACTGAAACGCTAGTAACATAGATAGATACAGAGGCTACTAATGAGAAAGATCACGCCTAAATTAAAAAGGATGTACTATATGTAATTAGTTTGTTCTTCCATCAGTGTAAATCCTGAATATCCTGACCCCTAACAAATAATCAAAGAGCAGCTTTATCAGTGTTGTCAGACGACGTGTCCACAGTAAACAGCACAGACGTGTTATTGAAAGGGGGTGTTTGGGCCGCTGCTCTGCCTCAGGCTCTGCTAATTCCTGAGATAGCGAGGACGAACGCCGAACAAATCCAGACATCGGCAGCCATGGAGAACCCTGAAATGTGACATGACAAAACACACCTTTCCCCTTCTGGTTGCAAGCATTTATTGAAAAATATTTCCATTAATGAAGGCGCCTTTCATTGGTCCGTGGACCTTCTGCTTCTGCCAGTTCACCAGTGACAGGCTGACACGGCTGTTCCTACAAAACGCTGGATGAAGTCACATGCTTGCAGTCCCAGGATGCTTTGCCTGCCGCAGAGGTGCTCTCGGTAGCTTCAATCAACGGCTGCACACACGAGTCACTCGGAGGCGTGTAGTAACATCTGTTAATGGATATAATTCAGCGAAAGAGTGAAGCTTTCGACACAAACTTTATAAAAGTGAAGCCCTCCGCTAATAACAGCGGCCCATTTGTGACATGTTTTAAAAGAAAACAAACCGAGGCAGCTGCCCCAGCTGCTCAGAGAGGGTAATTTATCCCAGCGCGGTGCGAGTGGAGCTGAATTTCTTTTCCCACCAGGAACAGACACAGTAGCGTGCACGGTTTAATTTCAGCTCTGTGGTGCTGCCACGATAACGCGGGCCTGCTTCCTGGTGATTGGACTAATTAATAGGCTCATAGATGATTTGTGCCTCTTCTTACTCTGCCACCGTCGGGGAGGGCCAAAAAAAGGGAGCGGCAGTAGAGGAGAGGGCTAAAATAAAGTAGCTTGACCTGTGGGCCTTAAAGCCTCTTTTGAAATGGCTGCTTCAAACATAAAATTTTATGCAGCATGAAACTCAGATCCCCCCTGTGTACTCCTCTGCTGCCAAATGTGATACCCTGAAAGGTTTATGGCGGACTGTCTGACCCAGTACAGCTTTATACCACAATCAGCGCCCGCCTGATAGCCATCCCTCTGTGTAATTACACACTGAGCTGTGATTAAGTGAAAGAAATGATGTGTTTGCCACACAAGCATTAGTCAACCATACACTCCGTCACGCCGAATGCTGGCTGACCGCGGGGCGAGGCAATTTGCAATGAGACGGAACTCGTCACACACGTGAGATGGTTTCTAGCTCTTGCCTCCGTGAGCGGAACCACTGTCGTGTTAATGAAGCAGGTCATAGAACATTACTCAGGCTGCTGCCTCATTGGCGTCGCACTGCTCTCAGTTAATTACCCAAAATGTTTCAGAAATGGATTTATATTCAGACGGGCTGTCCAGCGGGCTGCGGCGTTGTGCGGTAGCGGCGAGGCTTGCACCGCAGTGGCGCCTTTAAACAGCAAGAATGTTAGAATGAGTGTTTAGGGCTGATTTATTTATCATTTCATACTGTTACTTTTAGATTAATGAGCTGCTGTTTGAAGCACACTGTGAGTAAATCTACACAAGGTCGGTTCTGGTCCCTCCTGGAGCCTTATGGTGGAACTTTAAATATCCCGCTCTGAGTTTTGGTCCTGTCCAGAAAATGTTAATAACATTGCTTGAAAACCAACTTTTATTTGTTTATTAGAGAACCTCACACTTAATTTCGCCTCCTCTCACAGAAAGCTGTCAGAGGTACTAACAGCAGAATGGGGACCATTAACCATCTGTTTGAAATAGTTTGGCGGTACATGGTGACAGGACCGGCACTTTGTCAAGCCCAGGCCACAATTACCCGATGACTTGAAAACAGCTATCAGCTGTTAGCAGCTAATTCAAAGAAGGGCCATTTCAAAGCACGCCGCTGGAAGATGAAGCCCTGTTTGTGCGCAGTAACAGCAAGAGGAGAGAAGAGGAGGAGTTTTAAATCAGTCGCTGCTGCACATGCAGGGGAAGAGAACTCCATCTGCTAATGTTAGGTTAGCGTAAAAGCGGTGCCTCCGTGTTTGCCTCAGCGTCGCTCTGAATTACTTCTGGACTGTCAGAACACGTTAGCAGGAGCGCGCGCTCCAGCAGCTCTGACACGCCATATTTGTAAGTCATTTTATCAGCGCACAGCCGCACATGCATGTCGGCGCTCACGTTAAACAAAGCCCCCATAAAAGCACGTGTTTTATTTATTGTTCTACAACACTCGAGTTTTCCACAGCGCATCGGCGGACTGCAGCAGCTTTCCAATTATACCCTCGACGGCTCCCCGTTCACTCATTTGTGGGATGAATCTAAAGCATTTGGATGGGAGAAACATGCAAATTCTGCACATCTGAACCTAGGACCTTGCTAGTTTATTTCATTTTATCACTATATATCTGCAGCAAATGTAATCAAGTCCTTGGACGAGAATTTAAACTCTTCTCCCATGTCCATAAGAAGAAGCGCATCAGTATATTCCAGGAAATAAGTGCCGATAGCCTCCAACTTCCATAAATGTCACAACAAATTAACCTCTGCGGTGTTTAGATTAACCCCTGCCCTCTTCTTTTCTCATGAACTGACTTTCCCAAAGTTCTCAGTCTGTTTAATGAGTGCCAAGACCAGTCGAGAACATTCTGTGAGCCCGCCCGAACCAGCCTGTCTCATTCAGGCGCAGCAGCAGAAGATGAAGAAGAGGAGCGCAGTCAGCCCTGACCTGACACGGACTCCTTCTAACCGGCGTTGCTGCTCTAACGCTGCTCTAACTACATCAAATTACTTCTCTACCTCGGACCTCTGGGGTCAAAATCGTTGCGCATTCTCCAACTTCTGCTGGAGGATAGCTCGGGGGGGTGGGGGGTGGGGGGTGGGGGGAGCACAGCAGCATGCTAGCCAGCTGCCACGGAAGAGCTGTAAATGATTCATATTTTACAGATGGGCACGTACTCGCCAGCGCTGATTTTTAAAGCAGCTCCTGAATGATGTCCTCTAACTCAAGGTCTGGGGTCCCTGAGTGGATATTAAGCCTCGGGGTAGTGGTATTAATAAGGATGAGACGCCTTCCAGCCTCTTTAATGTTGTCCACATATGTTTCTGGAGACTTTTGATGAAATGTCACATTTGAGCGCCATTATTCCGGCGATGCTCCAAGCCACCGCTAAGCTAATGGACGGTGTCTGTGCTGGCACCTTTCCCCACCAAGAATCTGTCTCTAGTTATGGGTAAATTAACACCTCTGCTGCTTCACACCCCTCCCCCACCTTTCCCCCCTCCCCTCTCTGGGGCCTCATTCTCTCATCTTTCCCTAATCTCAGTCTCGCGGTCTCTTCACCTTTCTTCCTTTTCTTTGCCTTTGAGCGTGTTTTAGCTCAGTCAATCTGCACAAAGATGAAGTGGCGGGATAAGGTCACGGCATCTGTAAAGGCTCTCTTTGGGAGGCTTAATGAATACCATTAATTCAATCGGGGGACTTGTTTGGCTCTCCGTGGCCTTTGTCTGGTCGTGATTAAGCGATGCTATCAGTTATCAATTGTAATGAGCTTTTGTGGCTGCGAGAGACGAACGCCGGCCGCCGAAATAGCAATATCTCGACCTGACGGTAGCCCAGACGCCCGTCTCAGCCAACATGATGATACGCCGACATGTGGGGCTTAATGGGGACGTTCATTTCTAAGCTCCGTTTTGGTCAGAGAGAAATATTGAAATGGTCGTTATTGCTTTGAGACACTGATAATGACTCTTTAGATCAACACCCCTGATGACAACGAGCGAGTTATTTTCCTTTCAGCTTCGGATTTTTAATATGTTTAAATGAAAAGAGGAGCTCTGCAGCATTAGCATTCCCCAACTAAAATGTTTTTCGCTTTCAAACATGCGCTTTTTTGGGTGTTCGAGTATCTCGAATCATAAAGAAATGGGGTTCGTAACTCGCCGACGGAGAGATTTAGCGCGGGGGCTGAAAGAGTAGCATCTTTCAGGAGTTATTTCAGAGCAAACCAGATCAAGATGACGCTCTCATGGCTCCAGGTCTGCCTCGCAAATGTTACCACCACATTGTAGCGGGAAAACACAAATGATCATACTCAGCTTTATGGAACGTGATGGTTGGATTTGGCTCATCGTTATGTTTGCCAGCCAGCAGCTTTACAGTAAAGCTTCTTTTTTTTTTTTTTTGCATCATTATAGATCTCAGCAGGATGCTGATAGAGGGCGGATACTCCCATCCGGAGAACCGGTGGAGAGCAAAGCAGAACGTGGAGACATTTAATTAACTGCAGAATAACAATGCTTATGAATAATGTTAATGCTGCTATTTGTCTCCGTGATGCACTATTTGATGACTTCCATCGCTCAAAAAATGTCAGTTTATCAATTTCTTCTCCCCCCAAAGTGCTTCATCAAGTTTCCTTATTATTCGCTTTTCTCTGTTTTGTCTTTTTGGTCGCAGGAATGTGCATCCGTTGGTATTCTGTGCATCCTAATCAGTTGTTTTAGTCAGAGTAAACTCGGCTGGCATGGTTTTTTCATAGCGTGCTGATTATTGCGAACACAAGCATAATATTAGCCCAGTTTCAGTTTAGCCTCTAATATGCTGTTTTTCTTTTGCCCTGCTCCAGAGCTGACTTTCCACCCAGATTTTCTTTGATTACAAGTTGCTCGTCGTATCAAAGTGAAACGCGAACACAGACATTTAGAATGCAGCATCTGTACACTCTTTGGCCTCCATATTTAAATAATTCACACAAAGCACAGTCTCCATTTAGTTTTTATGAGCCCCCTGTGGCAATTCAAGGCAGTTTCAGTCTTTTTATATTACAATCTCCCTCATGCGCCCTCATCCCAGCCTTTCTTAATTTTGCATTTTGTTGCAGCCCGCGAAACGCCTTTGTTCTCGTCTGTTTCTCATAACGAGCTCTGGCGCTATTCTGAGGCCTGTGCAGCAGAGAACTACTGTCTTTGTGGACACGGTCGTGGCTCAGGCTACGCAAGGGCACATTTGACTTTAAAGATGAACCCAAGGGCAGCTGCCCGGATGGCTCAGAATCCCACCGCCACACAAAACAAAGCCGGCATCACACGCAGCAGCTCCTGGAGGAGCCTGCTGTCCAGGAGAGGTAGAACAGAACTGCGGAAGGCCCGCAGTCGTGTACTGTTCTCCTCTCTCTCCTAATGTTAGTAAGAGTTTGATGCCGTGGGCCATGATGGAAGGGTTGGAAGGGGGTTATTATTCCAAACCCACTGTAAAATAAATCAATCCTTCATCAATGTCCGCAGTCCCCCTTAAATTACATAATCTAATTGAACAGTGTTCTAGGCTGTTCCAGCCCCGTTCTCTTAAATTGAGCTATCACTAACGGAACATGGATCAAACTGAGCCTCCCATGACATGGATGTTATTGCACTGGCAACTGGAAATTCATTCAGACTTCAGGTTAAATGCTGTTATTTTTTTTATTTTGAGTTTAAAAAGAAGTGAGCACTTGTTTGAATCAGCAGCAACATCCGAGCAATACAGTCATTAAAACTGTGTACGTGTGTGTGTGTGTGTGTGTGTGGTGTGTGTGTGTGTGGGATGAGGCGTTTAAGGACCCCGTCCCAGGAAGTTTTTGGAGACTTTTGAGTTGTGATGGAGCTAACCGAAGGTAACCCCTGATGTCTCTGGGACATTTAGACAGAATTCTCCGGTCAACATTTCAGTGGTTATGGCAGATAAAACTGTGGCACTTTTACTCAGGCCTTTCTTGCAGGCTCGGCACTTCTGTTTAGTCGGTCCCAGCTGGATGTATGGCTCATCAGGCAGCGTTATGGTCAATGAAAGGTGTGACAGTGAATTTGAAAATGTGCTGATGACGAAGAAGAAGTAATGATGTAACCCCCCCGTTCTCCCCCCGCCCATTGTATTGGGCGCAAATCTGAAATGATTGAAAGCATATGGGGGATTCCAAGGTAGTTTTCTTTGTCAGCTGGACTATATTTCTCCTCTTTGAAGGAGAAATATAGTCCAGCTGACAAATAAAACTACTGATTGAGAATCTGCACAGACGTACGAGGGGTTGACTTGCATAAAAAGGTCTCTGATTAGAAAAAAAGTCCATTCAGACTCAAGCCCAGTAAATATTTCGACACTGATGTGTTACCTTCATGAATGAACCTGAGTCATTAGCTGGCTGATATTGTTAGCGTGACCTTCTGCTGCTTTTGTGGAGGAACAGCAACACTTGTATTTCAGGTTATGAACCACTTAACCCATTTCTCTTTCACACCGAGACTGCGTCCAACTAAAATATTTCATTCAGCTTTTGCATTGTCATTGTACATGAATAAGGCTGCTATTTTTCTTTCCTGTTGAAATACTTCCTTTTTGATGAGCCCGATCACGATTCATGGTCAGCCACTTTACACAGACGGATGGCATTTAAACTTAAGATGTTTGAAAATGAGGGTGTGTGTGTGTGTGTGTGTGTGTGTGATTAAAAAGCGTCACAGAAACGCTCCGGGTGATCACAAGAATGTTGATTGGGTGTGTTTTAAGGTGCAAGAACCTGAATTCTTTTCAAGCTCTAATTGGAGTAGTGACCGTGGCAGCGACATCACTTCCTGTCCAAACACTCCTCGTCTGCTGCACACAAACAACTCTTTTCCCCTCCCCTAGCGTAATGAGCTAGGCGCGCTACTTTCGATTTCTACTCCTGCAGCTCTCTCCAACGTCCTTTCTTAAATAACCTGCTTTATTTGCTGGGACCTTCACATAAAAAAGGACTGCCATTATTTAGCTGCTGCATTCGCTTAAGAATGAAAACATCAAACAACCAGGGTTGGTATTAGTAAGCTTTTATTTTCCTCCTGCTTGCACGCTCACAGGGGCGCTCCGCTTCATTCATTCACCGAAGCAGTGAGTGAATGTATAATTGAATTTGCTGAAAGAATAAAATGGATTTTGTCCTCGTTCTCGGCTGCACCGCATCCATCTTTGCTGCAGGTGCTGCTAGTCGAAGAAGGGTTTGCTTTACACGAGCTTGTAATGGACCAAAACAACTCAAATTCAGAGCAGAAGTGCGTGAAGGTGTACTCCTGGTAATGTTGAGAGCAGTGTAGAGCATCAGCTCTAATCGAGAACAGGAAGAGCAGGATGATGGGATGTTTCCTGTGATCTCTTTGAAATCTAAACCTGAAATGCAGCACACACAACGCTCTTTAGAGATGTTTACTGTCTAACTGAATCAGAAACTGCTGTAAATCACATCAGTTACCGTCTGCTAATGCACTATAAGGTCATTTCATCCTGAAGGGCCTTCTGGCAATCATGACCCTGCAGATTAGGGTCATTCTATAACTGCAACACTCACCAATGACTCAACAGATGGCTCAGTGAGTCAAAAGACTGATGAATATAAGAGAAATACTTCCAAAATTCACCATTCTCTCCCTCATGTTGGACTGAGTCATTACCCAAAAGCAGCAGCTCCGGCCTATGGAGCAGTCAGCCAAACACAATCAGTGGTTTCTATGGTTTCTTCGTCTGAAGCATAATTCCTTTTTTAGTTTTTTGGATTCACTGTGACTGTTTCTCTGACAGGAAACTATCAGAGATATGAAAAATGCTTATTTATTATCTATTATTGAGGGATTTGAATGAATGACAATTCTTACATCAAATATGATGATGTCAGTCCTGAAATGGAGATGGTGGTGATGGTGAGGGTGCTGGTGATGATGGTGGTGGTGATGGTGGTGATGGTGAGGGTGCTGGTGATGATGGTGGTGGTGATAGTGGTGATAGTGGTGAGGGTGGTGAAGGTGGTGATGGTGATGGTGGTGATAGTGATGGTGGTGATAGTGGTGAGGGTGGTGGTGGTGAAGTTTTGTTAGTGATGATGGTGGTGTTGGTGATGGTGGTGGTGGTGGTGATGGTGGTGGTGATGGTGATGGTGGTGATAGGATGGTGGTGATAGTGGTGAGGGTGGTGGGGGTGAAGGTTTTTGGTTAGTGATGATGGTTGGTGTGTGGGCTGATGGTGGTGGTGTGGTGATGGGGGTGGTGATGGTGATGGTGGGAGGTTGATAGTGAGGGTTGGTGATAGTGGTGAGGGTGGTGGTGTGTGAAGGTTTTGTTAGTGATGATGGTGGGGTTGGTGGATGATGGTGGTGATGGTGGTGGTGGTGGGGATTGGTGGTGGTTGGTGGTGATGGTGGTGGTGATGATGGTGGTGATGATGGTGGTGATGGTGGTGGTGGTGGTGATGGGGCATGTTTACTGCTCTTTTGGAGATCAAAGAACTCAAACTGCTGACTATTTTTCTCTTTTCATTTAGAAAGAAGTGTTTGCTCACCACGAGTGAGCTAAATAAAAGCTGTGTTGAGAACCATTATCACTGGAGGACCTGAGGGGAGGTTTGGAGAAAGAGCACTGCGGTTATGTTATTAATCAGTTATTACACTTCCGGGCAGCAACGTGAATGCGAAGTGCTGTTGTGATAAATTCATGTGCTTCTCGCAAATGTTTTGTTTTGTGGCAGATGCAACATATGGATCATTCTGTCATGAATCAGACAGTTGCACCCTCTATTTTACTGTAACTTCTGCTGATTTGATTCATTTTCATCGATTTCAAGGGACATGACGCATCAAAGCCGAAGATTTAGTGAAAATGGCTCATTTTCCTTTTATAGCTTCTTCAGAAATGAGAATAATGTTGACTCCAGACTCCATTTCTGACCTGCTGGACTAAAATGCAGAACCATAATCTTGCATCAAATGAAATGACTCCCACAGATGGATGTTGGACTGGATCAGGCTGTGACAGGATCTGTCCTCTGCTACGGTGTCAAGTCACACTTGTGATCACTCATCACAACTGGAGACACCCAAAAGAGGTTTACGAGCACAGTTGAATCAATAAAGTTTCATCTATCGGGAGGTTTAACTGGACTGTGGTTCTCCTCCCAGTGTACAATCGTGTTAGGGGGAGTCGATTTATTGGCCCTTGTCTGACTCCTGTATGAAAAGTTTGACCCCTTTCTGGTTGTTAGCATCGGACTGTTTCCCAGTGGACCACCGGCCGATAAACATGTGAGTTGCCGTCTTTGTTTGTTTTATCTTGTTGTTCTGGACCCGCTACACCCGTCTGGGTCGGATTCAACAGAACATAAACCTGCCGGTCTGTCCTGATACGCCTGGAGTCAGCTGACGGGCTGCAGTGGAGGGAAGAGCTGGAATGTAGTTATCAGGTCCTGCGAGGAAGAGAGCGAAGACGTGTGCGGCGAGAACAACCGCGGCGAGCAGCACAGTGAGACAACCAGCCATCCAGACAGCACCCCCCCCCCCTCCCCCGTGGGTGCAATCGAAGTACCCTCCATGTGACTGCAGCTGTCTTCCCGAGCGCTCTGTCTCCAGCACACCTTCTCGTCTTCATCCTCCCAGTAAGAGACGGAGCCCAGCCTGCGGATCAGATCACTTCTCCCAGGAGAAGATTCTATTCCCATTCTGCTTCCCATTTTCTTTTCTAATGACTGCTACGTCTCATTTTTCTCCCACTCCGTGGACAAACAGCTGCAGTGACATTTCCCCCCCTAGTATTTGCAGAGAACAATCTCGGGCATCGTGAGCTGCAGTGGAAAACAAGAAGAATGTTTACTTGCATGTGTCATTGCAGCTCTTTCTAGTCTTGGATGCTCAGGGACCAGCAAAATACCAGCCTTCCCAGTCACCTCTGCTGGTTTTAACTAAGTAAATGTCCCCCAATTAAAACCCAAACGAGGATCTTTGCTCGGCAGCACACTGAGGCCCAGCCGCTCTTGCGGTGTGCGACGCAGCCGGCTGCCGGGTGCAGCAGGCTTTTCAAAGGCGCCGCCGGCTGTAATGTGTTATCGATTGTGTCACGAAGCATTTCTTTAAGACAGAAGGAGAACGCGGCAGAAAGATCACATGTCAGACGGAGCTGTCGATGGATCTCTCAATCACGCCGTGCGGGGTTGCAGAGCGGCACAGACGCTGCTCGCCTATCGATCCCGAACATGTGCTCATATTTCCACAGACTAATGGCCGAGTATTCGACCCTCAGAGAGTCAAGCAGCTTCAAACTCGACACACAAAAACAGACACGTGACCCTTTCTGTACATTTATTTACAAAATGTATTAAAATTCCCTGTACAGCACCTCACTGACGAGGCTCAGCAGATTCTGCATGCATCTCTTGCTCTTTTGTTCCCACTACGATGCCTTGTTAAATGCTGAAGGTGCGGCATTCAAAAAAAGAGAAATAAATCAAAATGTTTTATTTGGAGGGGGGGGGGGGGGGGGGGGTCGGGGGGTTAATGTTGAAACTGGTTTACAGATGAGTGACCCGGGGCTCCGTTTCTAGTGTTAACCTAAGGTCATTTCGTGTGTAGCGGAGCCTGTCAAGCAACATGGATATCCACATGCAAATTTATGAAAACAATGGTCCCAAAGAGGGAGGGGAGGAGGGCAGATATCGTCAGTGCGTAATATAAATAATTCTCATCTCTCTAAATGTATACATCTTTCACAAGTCTTTCTTGGTTTTTCTTTACATTGTCGTTATCCTTTCCCCCCCCCCAAATCATATATATGTATATAAAAGTATTTGCCCACAGTTTCAGGTGGTGAGATATGTCTCTTCCTAAATCCTATGGAATCACAGTCTTCTTATTCTTTTTTTTTTTTTTAGAAAAGATTACAGCAATATGGAAATGTGCTAAGCTCCGGGAGTCTCCCTGGTTTAACCTTGTATAAATCTATTTTCTCCAATACATTTTTATTTACTAAGTGTATTCACCAAACGCTGAAATGATCGTGAGAGGAAATCAAATTCAAAGCAAACCACAGCTGGTTGTCAGATGTGCTAAAGGAAAAGGGCGAGGTAATCCCAGCTACTACAGTTAAAAAGCCATTACTGTTATCCTTTTTAATTGGATTGCAGTTCGTCTACAGCTGAAATACCCTTTTATTTTGTCTGGTTTTCATGTACATGAGACTCTAGATTTAAGGGACTGCTCGGAGCTGGGAGTCGCTGCTCCCTTTTTTATTTTTTATTTTTTATTTTTTTTAGATATTTTACAAACTGTCAGTCACAAGCGCGTCTATTCCATGATCGTTTTCTTTAAACCCCTAAAATCGAGCACACTCCAATTACACACTCGTACAAAACCCACTCGCTGGCAGTACTGGAAGTGTGAATTATTACCAGGTTAAATACTGTGTGTGGTGCCAGATCCTCCTCACTTAGTCCTAAAACAGTGGCAGCAGCACCAGAGTTTCAAGTACAAACACCTTTTCAGTGGCATTTGGCTCTAATGAGACCTCCTTTAAAATGAGTCACAAGGTCGCTGCAAGCGACCCGCGGTGGTAGAAAAGCTATCGTCTAATCATCTGTGTTTACAGAGATCTAATAAAATCATTTTGAACACATATGACCAGCGAAAAGCCGGCGGCAGAAAGGATGAAGAGCAATCTGGTTGCTGATTACAAGAAACCGATTCCACATTTAAGATAGTACTCGTTGTGGCACTTGAAAAAAATGTGCTTAGGGTTGCAAATGATGGCTTTAGTTCTCTCCATTCGTTGGTTGTAATATATATATTTCACTGCGCCGTTCTGTTCTGTGTGATTCAGGCAAAAAGCAATGTCATCGTGAATGAGTTGCATTGATTGGACTCAGAGTTCCATAAGGCACAGAGAGGAGGGAGCCGCGGTGCTCTTCCCGTCACCGGTCCAGTCGTGTCGTCATTGCAGATTATCGTGCCATGTCCGCCCGACAGGATTTGGCTCGGAGCTCAGTCCCCCCCCCCCCTTCCCCCTTTATCCTGTCCGTTCAGAGATGTTTAGTCACAGTTGTAAAGGACGGTGGCAATGTTTCTTAAACCTGTGTTAACATACGGAGCAGAAACAAGCAGACAAGAGCAGAGCTTTAGAGGTCGGGCCAGGACAACACACCTGTGTTCAGCTGCGCAGGAGAACACTTTTAAAACCCTGATTTTTTAACAGTGGTGTCTCTCTTCAAATTTATACCCAGTCAGGACCGGGTTCCAGCAGAGGTCGCTGTTGAGCAGTGTTGCCCTGATCAATGAAATATGCATTTGTGACAGATGCCTTTGCTAGCACTGATATATATATGTGTATACACACACACACACACACACACACACACACACACACACCACACACACACACACACACACACACATAGTTTTGGATCTAAAACAGGATGGCTAAAAGGGTGAAAAAATCAACTCACAAAGGCAAACTGATGTGAATTTAACCAGCAGTTAGCTTCATTTTCACCACCATTAGCCTTTTATTCAAGTAACTGGAAATCTATCACTGGATTTGTGCAGAACAAATGTAAAGATTAAATCTGTCATCCACCATTAGTCATAGAGATTTACCTACTCGCTTTAAATAGTGAACATTTAGTGTTTAAGAAGTTTGGATTTAGCAGTTTTTCGGGATAATGTTACACTTGTTCAGACCCAAATGGGGAAATTGATCATTTTAATTCATGCTTGATCACTCCAGCCCTGAAATTAGACACAATTTAACGGATGAGCTGTATTTGTTTGTATGGCACATTAGAAACTGTTTATTGGTTCTCACCAGTTGATCCTAAGAGAGACACCCCTGCAGCAGGACCAAATGAAAACACAAATTAATCTACTAAAGGTGGTTCTGATGGACTTCTATCATGTTTACTGGGGCCATTAGAGAATGGTCTCCCTGTGCAGCTGTGGGTCTATAAACAGATGTGTAGCCCATTTAATGAGCAGTGACGAGAACACCTCAGTGTAAACCATCCTGCGCTTGGCTCAATGCCATAGATCTGCCATTCCTGCATGATGACTTGATCATGTTCTCTTGGTTTCATGGGTCTAAGCAGCAGCATGTGGGCCCTATTATTAGCATGGGTGGTGGACAACAATGCACAGGGGTCCTCCTCCAGGCCACATGAAGACATGTGGCCTGGAACAGACCAGCAGACTTCTGCACAAATTAATCCTACTCAGAAATCTATAATCCAGCATTTTTCATCAACCTTTAAGTTGATATTTGGTGTAAAACCACCTCCCAATTTAAAGAATAAAGTCATGGTTACACATAAAACCACCTAATATTGAGGAAAACAATGATGGTGGTGGTGGTGGTGGTGCCCAACACGACCACCGTAAACTACTGTAGGAACACACGCATGAAAAATGTACCCTCGCAGATTAGACGGGAGGCTAAAGGCTTCATTTTCCACAGTGCTCGGGGACGCGTGAACAGTAAACAGAGTCGACGTACCTTTAGATCTTAACGCTCTCGGTTCCGTAGACGTTGTAGCCTTCTCTGTATGTGGCAAAGTTCTGGGTGTTGGTCGGGGGAGTCGGCTTAAAATTCTGGGCATTCTTGGCCAGTTTCAGCCGTTTGGTTTCTTGCCGTGATTTATAACAGAATTCTATGAGAGCCACCATCATGGCCAGCCCCAACCCTCCGACCAGAATATAGAAGACACCAGCCACATTACTTAGGCTGAGAGCACTTGTCTTGTCCTGGAGGAAAGTGAAGGACATAGTCAAGAGTTGTGCAGTGGAGTGAGGGCAGCAGAACACACAGAAAATCAGCCTGGCGTGACCTTCTCTTATATTCTACTATATCTGTGAGCTACACGTGGCAGGTTAGGAGCTAACTGCTACAGGCAAAACTGAAGATGTAATGAGATGCTAGCTCTTTTTCTGTGGCTGACATATGGTGTTAGGAGCTCCACTCTTAGGTTCTCTGTCTTGTTCTCAGAGGAGAGCCAATTTTATTTCCTCAAATTTGGAGCCCCTACAAAGAGTTCTAGATACAGGCATCAGTGAATGGTTTCATCCAGAAGACTGACTAGGAGTTTGCTTTATAGGTTGTGTCTTGGATTTCAAGAAGTTTTCAGGAAGTTTCTCGGGTTTCAAGAACTGACGCCGTAAATGTTTTGATTGAGGAGCCGTTATTTGTCATTTGTTACTTCCATCTTTTTTGGAAAGACCTTCAAAGATTGTATGAGTACAGGCTAGGATACCGGCTAGATCTCATTAGGCCAGAGAGATGTTCCTGTCCCCAGTGAAGGTTCCTGGTGGAAAATAAGAATTCCACA